>NC_041816.1:14979396-15282427 GCF_900964775.1 Scleropages formosus
GCTCTTCTTTGTGTGCCTTTTCTTTATCTACAGAATTAGTAATTTTCTAGCCCCCCGAGTCCATGCCAAAGTGTAAACTGTGTTTAGGTGCCAGTTCAGCTAGCAATATTACATACTTAGAGCTTTACAGTGTGATCTGCATTAAAGCCCTGAGCATAAAGGGGAACAGCAACCGCACACTGCCTGTCTGAGCTTGCGATCCCCTCGGGTTTTTCTCCAATCGGAGCATAATAAGAACCATACAAATGTTCACACATAACACCCTGAAATCTCCATTCATTATTCATGGCAGATTAGCTTCCTCATTTAGGGGAAGAGAAGCCTCTCTGGGGAAGTTCCCCTGTTGGTGGAAAAGGGGAACAGAGAAGAACAGAGCCAAGAAGAGAGCATGAGTATCAAGGTGAGACCATGACTGGGCACGGAAGGGACACTTTCCCCGCTCCAGACCGTAACACAGCCCCTGGGTTCACCTACAAGGAACATCTGGGATGTATGATTGCATGACCGAATCGAACTTTCCACGGTTGAACCCTAGATTCCCAAAACCATAAGCATGCCGTTTGGTTCATTTCACATGTGCACCAGCAGCTAGAGAGGCCCTGGGAGAGGGTATATGCAGGTATGCTGAAAGATCTGTCTCTCAAGGCAACCGTCCATTGGCCCCACTTCAGAAACACAGTTTGATGAAATCCAGTACCAGCATAAGAGACTGCTGAATACAGTTCCTTAATAGCACATAACCACCTGCAACATATAAAAAGAAATCCTTCGTAAACTAAGAGCACGTTAAAAGTAAGGTTAACAGTAGGATAAGAAAAAGAAAAACACCCACTTCTGAGCTGTCCTCACTACTGAGATCGAATTCCTCTATCCCGCATGTCCCTGTAATTATAGACTGAGAAAATGGTACAGTATGGAAATGGATAGGTGAATCAGTCTAAGGAAGGAATCTTGTTAGGTGCAAGAATATAATCTGGGAAATGTTTAAACGCTTGACTTTTTTTATGTCTCTGTGAATCACTTCTTCATGGTGTAAAATTCATTATGTCAGAGAGCAGGTAAGGAAAGTAAATTTGTTCAAGAATGCAAGTTCACACTGGCAGAATCTTTATCTGAGGTTTTTGTACACTGTTTTATTCGTAAATCTTCAAGATATTGACTACATAGTTCCATTAAGATAGGACAGGATAGGATAGGATGGAATGGGATGAGATGGTACTTTTTATCCCTGCAGCCAAATTCCCACACAGAGCACCTTAACATATGACACAGAACAAGGTGTGCAGTTATGCTCAATAAATAACTAAATAACAAAACCGAGATTTACAAATTTACCATTACACGGGAGAATTACATAAACAAGTGCATCCGCTCTAAGGTACTCGAGGTACTTCCTGCTTGTCTGTATTGAGGTTGATGACCGTCGTATTACCAGTGGACACATGATATACAGCAATATACCTTCCAGAACTCTCCAGATCTGTCACCCACAACTAAAAATCCCAAATTTCAGAAATGACTGCAAACCAGCATTTTCCAACAGGTGCCACGGCCATGAAAAATGTTTGAGACACCTATTGCTTTTCCTTGTGAAATTCACCCATCGCCTGGCTCCCTCTGACTTCTTCCAAATGGCACAAATTTGTTCAGCTCTGTGTTTTGAAATATACCTCCTAATTACAGGACAGATTTGTAAACAATTCTCTCCTGCCTCAAGATTGCAATAATGCGTGGAGGAGCCTAGTGGTCTTAATAATCCAAAATAATGAAGTCAAGCCTAAAGTGGTTTCACAGTGGCTTCGGGGAAAAAAAAAAAGGATTATTTGCCATGCATGACATTGGATTTGTGTTGTCAACAAATTTGGACGCACTGATAGCATGCTGTAAATTAGCAAACTTGTGAATGAAGAGCTACTTTCTGTAATGATTGTCCTAGGCAAGAGTTTTACCACACGTGTCCATTTCTGAAGAGTTTGTACCTCACGTTTTTGTCGGCGACACAGGAACGCATGGCATACACCAAGCGTGTTCCCACACCGACAGAAAGTAGTGAGAAAAATCCGAAATGATGGATTTGTCAATACATGTTACCGATAATATTTAAACACTAAACAACTATATATATGTATTTTGAGTTATGGTATAATTTTTTGTACTATATTAAAAGTGGGCCTGATACCAGAGGCAACCCACCAGGAGGACAGATAGTTCTCTGTTTTTCAATAACTGTTACAGTACAAGAGGAACACTACTCTGCTCACAATAGTATGAGCCCAGGGCTCTATTATTGTAGTAATAATAATAGAATATTAAGTACAACTGTTATATTTCTACACTATGTTTTGTAAATATGTACATATATCTGTACCCCTCTCCCTCTTTCTATAGATAAATGTTTTCCTCTATCCAATGTATATGTGCGATGTACTTGCAGATGCATCAGAATGACAACAGAGTGAAATTTTACGTACCGTATGAGAAGGTTAAGCGTGGTGTAACATCATCTTCAGCTCCTGTCGTCTCACAAAAGCAAGTCATGAACACAGCTGTGATTAGCAGTATGGATAGTAGGTTCATTTTCCTTGTCCACATGATTCCAAAAAGTTGTTGAATAGCTTGCAGAGCCATTCAGATGTTTCTAGAACTCATAGAGGAGGCTTTTGCTCTGTTGGATGATGTTCCTTCAGTTCGCAGGTTTGTGTCCAGTATATACAAAACCTGCCTGATGCTGTGAACAGGAAAAGTTGTATTTCTTGATCTGTTGCTGCTTTTGGGTTCAGCGCAGAGCTTTTTAAGAACTGCATGCAACTCTCCAGATGTTCAATCTTCCAAGGTTGGTCTCCTTGCACTTCTGAATCCTGTAAAGATAACACAATAGAGTCATGTTCTTAATCATGTATGGAAATGTATCAAAATGCTGTATTACAGTTTCAAGTAAGGATGAACACAGCTTTTTTCTTTACAGCTTTTTCCCCCCTGCTCAAGTGTACTGTTGCCTGTTGGAACAATATACAAATTTCTGCTCATTCAGCAAACGCAAGGCTAACTATAGCCTCCGGCAGCTGGTAGCGTAGTGGTTAGAACTTCTCCTTTTGGACCCAACGCTTGCAGGTTTGAATCCCATCTCCAGCAGTAGTATCCTTAAACAAGGTACTTACCATAAAATTTCCCAGCTGTATAAATGGGTAAATAACAGGAGCTACTGATGCAATTCTACTCTGCAGTCATCGAGTCTATCCTCTGCACCTCTATAGCTGTCTGGTTCGGCTCAGCTACGAAATCAGAAGACTACAGCAGATAGTTCGGACTGCTGGAAGAATCATCGGCCACCCCCTCCAGCTCTCCAAGAACTTTACTCATCCAGAGTCAGCAAAAGGGCTAGCAAAATCATTGTAGACCCCTCACATCCAGGCCACTTCCTCTTTGAACCTTTGCCATCTGGCCGGCGTTACAGAGCACTGAGCACCAGGACAGCCAGGCACAAGAAAAGTTTCTTTCCTCAGGCCATCTACCTCATGAACAGCTAAAGAGAGTAAACCAGTGCAATACACAACACTATTTATAATTATATCTATTTATCACATCATATCTCTTACTCACATTCCCTTGCATTTGTATAGAACATACCTGTACATACATATAATGTCTAGTGACTATTTTGTATATTGGGTACTTATATTTTTAGATATTTTTTATCCTTCATTCACATACTCTATCTTCTCATCTGTGTCTTGTCACTGTCATTCTGTCTGTGCTGCGGAAGTTCCTGTCACCAAGACAAATTCCTTGTATGTGTGAACATACTTGGCAATAAAGCTCGTTCTGATTCTGATAACTGTAAGTACCTTAACATTGTAAATTACTTTGAAGAAAAACATCTGCTAAATTAATAAATGTAACTGACAGAAGGCAGGTGAGCAGCAACATGTTTTTTGGCCTGGCCACGACACTACACCTAACAGGGAGCCCCGTGTTCGTTGGCTACACTATTCTAAAACTCTTGGCCTGGATTAACTGAATTACACTCATGGTTAATAATGCTCATGGCTAAAGTTCTATTCATCCGTTTTGAAATGGACTGAGTTAGTTCTTTGCCCAACCAGACCCAATAAGACAGCTGACCTCCGACAGAACAACTTCAATCATAATTGGCACCTTGAGAGAAGATAAGAGAATTAATTCTTTAAAAAAAATCTGAATCACGAAACAAAAAATCTTTAGATTAAAATTACATCTCCAATCATTAACTTTTTCCCCATTATAAAACATTAGATTTAATCCCAAATGAAACAACATGCAGAATATTTTATATAGGCCGCAATCTGCTGAAATGACTGAAATAATGGTAGCTTTAATGGCAACTGATGTTTGTTTTCTTGAAAATACAATGGATTTGTTGAAAATCACATTATCAAAGTGCTTTCCAGTCAAGAAAGATGGGTTTGATTTCAATATTTTAACCGCCATAGCTTCGGAAAATTCTAAATTTGATTTATAGCGTTTCCAGCTGGCTTTGGTTACAAGCCAACAGTATTTGAACACTTACATAAATCTGACTGTGGTACAGTTGCAGAACAAACATGACAAGATGGTGATGAACCTTCGTGGTATCCCATAGTAAAATTATTGCGTCCACCACGTTGCTGTTCGTCATTACAGCCCAAGGTTCACCTGTACCTTGTTGAACCTGTTTGTAGTGCTTTGGATAAATCTGCAGAAGATTTTGAAAAGTAGTAAAAAATGAACAGGTGCCAAAGTGAGGTCTGTCTGTAAATAAAACTTTTACTACATACTCTGGTACGCCGAACACATTTTTATAGGGGATTGATGACACTAAAGGTAACCAAGTTCTGTTTTCACGTACTTGGCCATTTACAACCCTTTTACAATCTTTCTCATCGGCATGTCTGTACTTATAAGAGTAAAGTTGGCAAGAAAGGAATTAAAAATGTAAGACCTAATTTAATGTTTGTTTTAGTCCTCAAAGCAATTGAGGAAACAAACAGCGTAAGAGTTCAGATTGTTACGATTCCAAGGTCAAGCCAAAGCAAAAGTTTAAGCTTATTATTTACATAAAAATGTAAATACTATGACTGAATGCCCTGAAGCTGTGTATTCAGCTGCGGTTTTACTGCAGCACGTACTGTGTGTGCGCAGGAACAAGATGAAGGCGTCTTTCTTGGAAGGGCTCATGCCAGAAAATTAAAGGTGTTTCATTCTTTGTTTACAGCTCACATTACCAGAGCAGCCTAAAACATCTGCCATAGAGTATGAGTCAGCCCTTTGGAAAAACAGCACAACCAACCTTGGGTGGCACCATATTGTTACTTCAGGGTTATACTGATACTAGCAACATTTAAAGTTTGTAATTAATTATGAAATACATCAAGTGCCAATTCTGAAAAACACACATGATGTGGTCAGGTTAAAGAGCAGCATTACAATTTATGACTGCTATACAGAAGGAATAAATAAAACCATGTTTCACAATTATGCTTTCCTTAAACTTTGGAAAGAGTAAGAAATTGGTTTCATGAGTACACTATTCATATGCATATCCATCTGCAGAAAAAAAATCATTTTTTTTTAATAATGAGGGTGAAAACATTTCTTCCCGGGCAAAACTCAAGAGAGAATTATTGTTTTATCAAGTGTTACTTTACACTGAATTCCACTGAAAACAGCTGTTTTCCCTGGAAGTATATCTTGCAAGCATTATAGCCTTCCTTGTAAATTAAAGCTTTCCCAATCACAAGTGCTTGTTTTCAATTAAACCGTCACGGGCATCAAACTGGACACGGCCAAAACTATGACATGGCAGAGGCACTGCCTTCCATTTGTGGTGACAAGCGAGGAAAATGAGAAAGGCAAATGCCCCCAGACGAGCTGCTGTAATTAATCTCATAGAAATGCCGTAGGGTTGCTTCCACATGACCGCTATACTGGGGTTTTACGGCAACACATGCAAACCTTTATGAAATGGCTTTGAGTGCACTTACACGCTGAACAGGAAGGATAAGCTTCCATACATTTATTTACATGTCTAGCAGACATTCGCCATCTGCTCTCGCTTCCCTTTTCACTCAGTATACGAGGTTGTCACGCTGCTGGCACCCCAAACAACCTGAGCGAGTGAAGTTGCTAGAATGGCTAATCCATGTAAAACCCCTGGAAAGTAATTCAAAGGGAATGTCAAGCAACTATAAATATAACTCTTTAAAACTCAAACTCCATAGATGGGGTGGGATTACCAAAGAAAACTGCAACATAAATTCAGCTCTGTGTGGTGTTTATGAAATAATCACAATGGTTCCATCTGTCACTTTGATAGAGTGGGGGAAAAAAGCTAGAGTTTATATTTCAATCACCAAGCTTGTAAAAAATCACAGCAGTAAAAAAAAGGCTCACTGTTGATAGGTATTGTTTTCTTGTAATCAAGCTTCCAGTCAAAATCCTTTATGTGAAAGCATGAAGGAGGCTTCTGTCCATAGCATACATTTACCCAATGCTTTTCTCCAAAGCGACTTACAATTATTTATCCATTTATACAGCTGAGTAAATTTTACTGGAGCAATTTAGGGTAAGTACCTTGCTCAAAGGTACTACAGCTGGATGTGGTCTGAATGATGAAGACTAAATAAGATGCTGGCAAAGTATCTGCAACAACTGGAGAGAACCTGTGCCAATTTAAACTACTCAGAATTAGTGGCCCACTACATTACTCCAGTAAAAAAAAAAGCTACCTACATAAATAAATAAACCATTCCGAATTCAATTTCGATAAGAGTGTCAGCTAAATGAATGAACATGACAGATTTTCTTCTTATATTTTCATACAAGCTGTCATGGAAAAAAACTGTATTGCACAGCAGCAGAAATGCTGTAATCTATTGTGTTTCATTGTATTATTCGTATGTATTTGCATAAAAACATACAAAATAAACCAATTATGCTTTTTTGAAGTGCCCTGGGATTGTTCACGGTGAATTAATGTAGTAAAGTATTAAAAAAAACTAGCTGCCACCCACAGCTCCATGTTACATAGACATATTTTCAAGTACGTACAAGGATGAACTGAACAATTCAGGGGTGCAAGGTACTTTCTGTCTGTGGGTTGAAGCATCCCAGTGACAAAGACAGAAGAAACCTCAATTATTACAAGACACTGCATGCCTGTCTCATGGAAGTATGGCTAAAGTCACCATCTGATGCCCTTTATGCACTGTGGTTAAAGCCCACGATGTAATGCAGTTCCAATGACAGGAAGCATTGTCAAGTCAGCCTCATGTGCAGAGTGGTCTGTTTATTCTGCAGTGAGGTCAGCATACTCTGCAATCATCGTCCATCATCATAGCTTTGATTCCTCTTAAGCTGTGGTTCGCATTTCCAAGGACATCTTTAACTCTGATGACAATTATTTATACTTTTATCAAACGTAATTTACAGTGTTATTCTCACTTACAACTTGATTTTTATATTAAATTTTTCAAATATATAAAAGCAGGGCTTCTGGGGCATCTAAATTAGAAACACTCTGCTTATAAACCTGTGTCCTTAACCATCATGTTACCTGTTTCCCTATTACATTAGGGAATGCAGACACACACAAAAAGAGAACAACAAGTCCTTAATCACCAACGTGTCTTCCCAGAATAGTTGTTTTCTCCGTGTTAATCAAAGTCCTCTGTGGAGCGTCACCTTCAGTTTAGTGTTGTTTGTTGTCAACAAGCTTTAATTTACTGTGGCCCCAGAGCAGGATCTTGCCTCTCAAATACATGACCCAGGCTTCTCACCAATTCCTATGAAGTTTTATGTCTGTCCCCACATCACCATCTCGCCTTAAAAGGCCTTTCCACATGCGTCATGAACCTTGTTTCTACTTTCCAGATTATTGACTCATACAACAACTTATTTATACAAGCTTTATAAAGAACACTTCAGTGTTCTTTCCCACAACATGACCCCACAAGAGCAATTCCCATAACAGAGGATGGTTCTTTCCATCTGAAGCTATTCCGTGCAAAGAAGGCATCCAAAGCTCCTCTAAAATCTCTATGCTTTAATGTTTTACTGTAACTGTAGAAGGTGTGGTTTCTCATAAAAAACAACTAATACTCTACTGTCTTGATAATGGCAAAACAGAAAAACAAGAGAACCAGTTTTTAATGCATCCAGAAAGGTAGAGAAAAGAGAGAAAAGCAATTATTTTCATTAAATTATGAAAAAGACATGTTGATATATCTGACGACAGATTTGTGATGGTGTTGTGAAAATCCTTTGTATCTTTTTACAGGGTTTAATAGGATAATACTAAGAGAATAACAGAATAATACTAGGAGTACAAACAATACATATGGTCAGTTATGTGAAGTTTTCTTTAAAGTGAAAAGTTTGTAAGACTGCTTTCCCACATATTACTGTGTACGTGGTAGAATTTTGTTCCCGTGCTGAATAAAAGATGATAGAGATTCAGGTTTAAAACCCGCAGGTTATGTAATGCTCCATCTAGACCCCGCTGGGAGGATGGTGGGCTGGGGCTAATCTGGCTGACTCAGTGGTGACAAATGTTTATATTAGACTGAAACTTGCTGCAGGGGAAAACTTTACACCGGTTCATTCAGTGACTTAATAGATCAGCTCAGTGTATCACACGGAGCTTCAAATACAAGAAAGAATCGCCATGATGGTGACATGTCATAAGCTCTAGTTTCAGTCATATGACTTCCATATAACTTATGGCAACAGAAATTCAACCCTTGAGTGAAGAAACAGTTCTTTAGAGGATCTCTGAAGATTTCGCGCACACACGCCCTTCAAAGAAGCAAAAACTACTGTACAGTACTTAACATTATATATTTTCTGAACGATGTATTTTTCAAAGACAATTTAGACTTGAGTGATACATTTCAAACACATCGTTAGTATTAATTCTTTACTTTTTCCTGCATTAAAAAGTGTTTCATGCAGTTATTGTAATGCTCTGAACCCAGTCCTGCTTTTTTCATGAAACTCCAGTTCTGAAGATAAGAGACACCCAACAGGGTTCTTTGTTGCTGTCCTCTATTTCCAGTGCCCATCTGTTCCAGTCGGACCGTGACCTATGCTGGTGAGGGTTGTGTACCACACCATATTGCCAGAGGAAATGGCTAAAAGCATCATTAGCCTGTTTAGTGATGAGTGGTCTGATATACCCATCCCAAGGCAATGGAAGAAATGAAGTGATTAACTAATGCGGGGGCGCTATTCATCCTGCAGCTGTCAAACAGCACAGGGGAGACAGATACATGGGGGCAAACTTTTTAGTTAAGCAGTGTGCTTGATATATCGGAAATGAAGACCTTCCTGACGGCAAAGAGATTTACCACAGTCCGAGCGCCGCAACAAAAAATAGTTTTGAAAGGAAATGAAAGCGTCCTGTTGACTCCACAGTGAGGTTAAGAAGCTTGAGTTGCTTTCATTTGCATGATCTTGCCTCAGATGAAATATGTCTTTGATAGCAACATCCTTTGTGTTTGTCTCATTTTCTTAGCATCTTTGTATTGTATCTGTTTGGTGACTCCAGTCCAGGGACATGTTTTCCATCAAGACTTTTAACAGGGTATTTGAGCCAAACTTAACTGAACACTTCCTAACCACCTCCTGAACCTAGACAACTTAGAATATTCTGCAACCACAAGGGAATGCAAGACTCCAAAAGACTCTTAATACGGGCTATGAATTCTAAATCTGTTTTTTTTCTTCTTTGTATGCAAGAGTTGAATGGAAGTGCCTCGGTTTCTGAAAAAATAGTTTAGTCTGCAAATCTGCTTATTGAGTCAGAGAGATAAGTTTTTTAACTGCTCAATTCCCCTGCTAATAGATGCACCCCCAAATCCTTTTGAACTAATAAGGACCACGCAGGACCCAAGCAGGCTTGTCGCACTCAGCAGTCACATGAGGACCGGCAGTTCAGAGAGTGCTCTGCAAATTGTCAAGCCTCCTGAATCATTCACAGCTGTGGTAAAAATAAACGGAGAAGCCTGAAGGCAAGGAGAACTGTGGGCAAGTGCCCCACGGCAGCCGGGCTTCCCTTTTAACCCCCCATGCTTGTATTGTTTTCAAGACTGCGGCAAAAGCACGAAGCAGCAAATTTTAAGTTAAATCTTAGTTCTTTGTAATTCTGTATACATACCTGACAATGTATAGCTGGTAGTGTAGTGATTGGAACTACTACCTTTAGACCTAAAAGTACACACTCACACACACACGGGGGTTGCGGCAAACCAGAGCCTAACACAACAGCAGAGGGCACAGGGCTGGAGAGGGAGGGGACACACCCAGGAAGGGATACCAGTCTACTGCAGGGCACCCCCAGTGGGACTTGAACCCCAGACCACCAGAGAGCAGGCACAGGTCAAACCTACTGAGCCACCACACCACCCCTAACCTATCAGTAGCAGAATTGAATCCCACTTCTAACTGTAGTATCCTTGAGCAAGGTACTCATCCTAAAATTGCTATAGTAAAATTACCCAGTTATATAAACAGGCAAATAATTGTAAGAAGCATAACGTTGTGTCCTTTAAAGAAAACCATCAGCTAAATGAATAAATGTAAGGGGGTCAGCAGGCAGGATAATGGTTAGAACTACCAGGTTCAAAACCCCTCCTTTAACAACCTTGAGCAAAGTACTTTCCCTACCCGACAGTTTAAAAAAATCCTCATCTGTATACAATGGGTAAATCACTGCAAGTAGCTCAATTTTTTAAAGTTGCTTTGGAGAAAAGCATCTCAATGAATAAATGCAATGTAAATCTAATATCTTCAGGAGCAATAGCAAATAGAATTAAGTATCAAAGTGGCGCATCTTTTATATTACACTTTACAATTAATACGTCTATACATCAGACATGACTTTTAGTATATCACTACAAGCTTGGAGGATCATTCTGATAACCAAATAGACACAGAGTACAGTAAGCCTACAAAACCAAAAAGCTAAACAGAGAATCTTAAATTCACATCAGTGCAAGAGTAATTTGAGACAACAGTAATACGAAACAGTTAGTAGCGTAGTGGTTAGCGCTACTGTCTTTGGATCCAAAGGTCACAGATTTGATACCCACCTCTGGCTGTAGTACTCTTACACAAGGTACTTACCCTCAATTTCTATAGTAAAATTAACCAGCTGTATAAATAGGTAAATAATTGTAACCTTCCTATTGTAAGTCGTTTTGGAGAAAAGCATCAGCTAAATTAATAAATATAATTTGATCAAGATTTTCTTACATTCACAATTCTCATTCTGGTGAACAGGTAACTCTTGGAAAAAATCCAATGCTAGAAGGAGCAGGTTGACCTCTGAACATAATCATATGCTTTTCAAACTCAATGTAGAATGTCCTATAGTATTTCAATATGATAGTTTCATACATGAGCAAATATTTTCCTTGTTAAATAAAAAACCGAAACACAACTTAAAAATGCAATCAGTTTCTTTACAAAGCATTCCTAATATATGACTCAGTTCTATTTCACTGTCTGCGAAACACTATACTCTACACCCATGCCTCCCTACAGGTAACTTATATACTGTAGGAGGAACATGTTTTCAGTTTCCTGTAAAGACATTACCCGGAAAACAAATCAATTTACTGCATTGCCTGGACTTCAAACAGCAATTAGTCATACGTAGATTTTGTTTACTCTCCAAGTCGAACTCTGAGCCTAATTGGCTATCTAATATCAAATGAAAATTCATACCTTCAGAATATAGCCAATGAAACAGAAGAAAGTAGATTTTAGTAAGAGGAGTTCTGTCACCTTTAAGATTAGAAATAGAAATAATGTGTCCTCTTACTTAACCTCAGGTGTGTTTAGTACTTCCCGCATGTTGGTAGATGAGCTGACATTGCTATCGGGTTGGATATCTGTAACAGGCTGGAATGTAAAAGTTTCAGTTTCAGGTGGTTTTTCTTTTGTAAAATACCTGCTGTTTGAACTGATGATTAATTAAATGGCATGTCTACTGTACATATGTAGAAGCCATGAAATCTTTCACAATTACCAAACATGCTCAAGTCAGATGTTTCAAGATGTGACTTAAACCCTATGACCATGCCCTTCTTGTGTCAATGAATAATAGTCAGATGCGTGACAGAGCAGATGTGTCATCAGGCAGGACGTACAGGAGCTTGTCTCAATTTACACTGAGGAAGCAGAAATTACAATCCATCCATAAAACTCATCTCCGCTTTCCCACGGGTGACTGATTCACAGTGTCTGAAGAAACATGCAAATGGCCCACAGAAACCTAAGGGGTCTAGTTGTGAAAGCTTGTAATCAAGACAGTGAGATGGATAAGATGCCAGGAAGTGCTTTGTTGTGTGATTGTGTCATCATGAATAAGCAGTCAGGTGACAAGACCCAACGTGGGTGTGCTCCGGTGAGCTCCAGTAAGCCACTTCTCATCTCACACTTGTCCACATCAGCTGTCCAGGAAAAACAATCGTCTAACCACTTCTCATCATCAAATGGAATGAATATGCCAAACACTGGCAGACTCCTAACTCCCACATACAGTTTGTTTATGAATAATGACTTACTTCCTTTCTGGGTGAAGGGCAAAAGCATAATTATTTCCAATGCATTTCAAAGGTAATTAATAGATGGGCCCTTTAGATGTAGAGTCAGGAGAGTATAGCAGCAGATACTACCTCATAGACCATTTTCATACAGAACAAATGTCATGAATACTTGGTCTGTGGGGCTACGTTTTTACTCTGGTCTTCCTTATGTGGAAGAAATGTTATGCAAACTCTGTCAACAGCACCATTTTAGTGAGGAACTTCAGTCAACCAGTCCTCATGGACCATTAAGTGCTGGAATCAGTATTCTAGGTTTTTCTCCGCAACTACTTTACATGCAGAGTCAGTGCAGGAATTCTGTTAGTGAAAAAAAATCAAATCTGCTGCACTAATCAGAAATCCAGCTTTACTGAAATCCTTGTGGGGTGAATGAGAGAACCAGAAATGCTGCTTGGACTCTGGCAGAAGGTCAAAATAAGGTTAAAACAATCTCATATTTCAGAGTAGAAGCATAGACATACAGAAAGTCAGTAATCGACCTCAACTGCTCAAGTTAGAAGCTAACCAGGTGAATGTTGTTGATGATGTCATTATTTGTGAGAAAATGGTTATAGCAGGTCTCTTATGTGGCTTTTAATAAGCACAGAGAGAGCTATTCCATTCTAAATATTCAATTTAACACAACATTAGTTTAACGCAATATTTGCACTGACTCCCCAATGCACCATACAACAAGGAAAATTTACCATCAACAAATTCATCAAGCAAAACAATTGTAACAACAAGATCAAAGACATTTCATAAGGAGTCTCCATATTAAACCAAGACAATCAGTTTTTTTCTATGGAAATGCCAGTTCTGAGTTATTAATCAAAAATAGAAACATGGAGTTTAGAATAGCCAATTTTCAATAAATCACAGAGAATTTGAAACAATGATTGTTATTTTTTATGACACCCAAGTGACAATATGAACAGAGAACACTTTGTGAACCTTGTGAAATATAACTTGTCACACTCAGCCCAGTTAATCTTGTCAAAATAAATGTCTGTTGCCCAAGATTAAAATCTCAGCTTGTTTTTATTAATCAAGTTTCTTAACGCAGTGTTGAAATACTGCATGAACACTGAGTAAAAATTCAGGAATTTACCAGTTTATATTCATACAGGAGGAGGGGTAGAATGTTGTAATCTCATATGGCTGGTAAAGTTCATTACTTTTTTGAAAGAGCCCTTGTTCTTTTATTTTACCTTTTCAACAGAGTCTCTATTGTATGAAAGCTAGATTGTGGAATTAATATGCTTCCTTCATCTTTGAGGTTTGTTTTTCCAATATATGAAATAACAGCTCATCAAATGTAGAGAGCCTTTAAGGAACAAGCCTGCTGTTGACCCTAATGATAAAGCGAGAAACCTTTCCATATTCACAGTGTGAAGTTCTATATTGCTGCCACCTTTTACTAGTGGGGGCAAAAGTGCTCAGGAAAGTGAGCCACTTAAAAGCAGGCCCTGTAGACCAGTTAATTCTGTCTTGTTCTGTCTTTATTTGGTCTCACTGAGTGGTTACACCAATTGAGTAGATTCCCCAAGCTGATCTTACATCAGGAATAAAGGGTATGTTTTGCCAATTAAAATGGTTTTTATTATGACCACATGACTGTATACGTACATGGAGGTATGCCATTCACAAAAGTAGTCCGTGGCATGCCACTGACACTCTCAGTCTTTCATTAAACACCCAGCTGGTCCATGGGAAATGCCTGACATTTCCAGCTGCCCAGGCATAAACTCCAGCAAGATATAAATAAAATGCTATGCATCCAACAAGGATGATTCCTTAGTGACAGCTCTGAAAGCTGAAGTCAGAAAATTAGTGGAGCACCTACAGTCTTCAAACTTTACAGTGAAACAGGAGTGAGGTGAAAGGTTTAGACCTGGTAACCATTTCACAGCAAACCTGGATGCCATTATTGATTTTTATCATAATGACTAACCTTTCCGTAAGACAGATACCATGGACACACACATCTGCAATTCCTATCTGTGAGTTATTTTAACCTGCAATCTGGTAAAAATGCTAGAGCAGATTTTTCTTTATATGGTGTGTACAGAACAACACTTGGAACAGTCTAAATTTGCTTCCACCAAGAAAACTGACAGTTCAGAGACCATCATGACCCAAATTTGAATGTAGGACTCTTCAATAAGAATTTAAAAAACAGCTCATGAAACAAGTGCTCAAAACATTTTGGTTGTTCCTTTCACATAATATTGACTTACTCTTGATCTGGGCTTCTAGCCTAATGATGGTCTGCATCCTTTAATGAGCCGCATATATGACGAAGCCTTCAAAGTAGAGTGATGGAGCAGCCCTGCCATATCTCTGCCTCATTATAATTCCAACACAGACAGACAAAGCCCTGGGATTTCGGGGAGCATTCTGGAGACCATGTTCTCTACTGCTGTATATTCAGTAGAAATCCCAGAGAAGGAAAACAATGTTGGAAAAAGTTGTGACATCGCTGCCTACTTTAACCTCTCCTAGATTTACTCTGTTCATTATACACTGCAGAAACCTTCTCTGTACCAAGCATAAAGCTCAAAACTGGTTAAATTCTCTTATTTGTACAGCTGATGGAGGACTGTATTAGTCTGATAGGAAAATATGTATTAAACCAGTCGGTTTCAACCTGAATGTATTATAAACATTGTATAGACACTCTTGGCTCAGTTAGCTTTTGCTGCCCTGAGGCTGTTTATAACTACTACTACCACTAAACAAACAAAAGCAACACATAACTTCAACATGTCACTCATAATAGCATGTATGTTAAATTCATTTGAAAATGTGAGCAGTTAAAATACCGATTTTTTTTTTTTTTTTTTAACTTGTCTTGAGTCTGAAATGAAGCTTCAGCTCTTACTAAGAAAGTGAATTGACATGACGTGTGTGAAATAGACTAAGTTGCACTGAGAGCATATATCTGTTCAAAGTAGGTCAAAGTTGAAGGAGTCAAGGGCCATGGTTAAAAAGCTGAATGTTTCCAATTACTTGAAAATGATTTTTCATTTTCACAGGAATATATTTATAGTGGGGTTAATACTGACTATTGTATTGCACCTTGACTATATTCTGTGAGAATATAGGATTTCTAATGCCTTGCAGCCTTCAAGCTTTCATGTGCCAAAGAACAGTTGCCTACCTCAAAAATATTCATTATTACACAAAGGGATGTCATCACATCTACGTCCGCATCACAATCAAAAGCACTTGACACAGATCAAGCACCAGACACCAATCAGCACACGCACCCTTAAAACACCCTCCTCAGCTCCCATTTCCTTGCAGAATCTCGCTGAGACAACCGTCCCTCTGCACTATGTCCTGCTGTTCCTCGTCCCTTACTTCCCGTTTCCGTTCTCCGGCTTTCGACCATTCACATCATCCCGACCATGTCCATGGATCCTCGCTCTCGCTCTGACCGCCGCTCGACCAACTCTTTGCCTGTCCCCAACAACGAGAACTCGCCTGACCCCTTGGTTCCCAACGAATGATCCTGCACTTGGGTCCAGCCGCTCCAGCATCCTTGGTTCCGTGTGACAAATGTCTTACTCACTATTCACTTTAATCAGTTAATACAATATGTCAGCTGTTTGCTCTAACAGTAAAATCAATCAAGCAAGCAATCAACCAAGCAAGCAAGCAACCAACCACCATCGCTAACTCCTTGCCCAAGTCAGGGTTGCAGTGTCCCAGAGCCTATAGCTGAAGCACAGGGTGCAAGACTAATCAGCATACACCCTGGACGGAATGCCAGTTCATTGCAGGGTAGTCAGACAAACTTTTTCAAAGAGACATTCAAATATTATGGGCAATTTAAAGTCACAAATCCATGTGAGATGTATGCCTTTGGACTCTGGGAGGAAACTGGAGACTCTGGGAGTAACCCGTATAGACACAGGGAGAATATGCTAACACCACACAAACTCTGCTGGATTTCAACTTGCAACCCAGGCACTGTGAGGCACCAGCGTTACTCACTGTACGACGATTCCAGAAAATAAATCAGTTTTTGAAAAAAAAAGCCTTTATAAACTGCTTATTCTGTGGTTGTTTGTTCTTCCCATAACAAGTTTGGTTCTCACCTTACACCTTTAAATCAAATCTAAAGAAATTGATCATCGATGCATACACAAGACAGAAAACAGATGATTCTCAGTCCTGAAATTTTTCAAAAACCAGGAGGTGAGCATTCCCAAAGAGACAGACACACAGAAACAACAAATAAATAACTACCTGCCGTTTGTTCCCTAAATGAAACTATTTAAAGGCAGATTAACTATCCCAGGGATTCCCATTCTGTACTTTAAACATGGTGGTTGTGTTTGATCATCACTGCCAAGCTACAATCAAACAAAATAATTGCATGCAAGGTGTCGAGTCAAACCTGACCCATGGGCCATAGCGACCACTCGCGTGGTTTGCAAGGAAAGTCAAGGGAGGAACAGATGTGGATTAGTGAAAAAG
The DNA here is from genome assembly GCF_900964775.1 of Scleropages formosus. Classification (NCBI taxonomy): domain Eukaryota; kingdom Metazoa; phylum Chordata; class Actinopteri; order Osteoglossiformes; family Osteoglossidae; genus Scleropages; species Scleropages formosus. The sequence goes on from NC_041816.1 coordinate 14,996,490, forward strand.
TTACCACACATGAATTTCCTTCCAAACGTTCTCAGTGTCATGCGTACAGTGTACAGCTTCCATAAGAACACAGTTTCTCTGAAAACCAAATATAACCAGTGTTATTTATAAGGAATCACCCAGAACTCAAACTGGAGGTGATAAAGAAGGCTTGTCCCTCATAGTAAATATACTGGTACATGCCGTACCTTAAAAGAGAATGAAATGGAGTTATAATTTTGTCCCCTTTATAGGAAATTCAGTTGCACTGAAACCTGAGAGTGTCAGAGTCATTGACATTGAACCAAATAATATATATATTTCGATAACTTCATGCTAAACTGAATTTAATATGTGTTTTTGGGGGGATGGCCAAATATGGTAATAAACTGTGTTTGTGTGATAATGAACCAGATCTGCTTGTTCCTGCCTGACTTTCACAAAGAGGAGCAAAGAGCATTCCTTGGCCCGGGAGTCGGTGGCAGATGCCGAGAGGGCCGAACCCATCCATCAGAGCAGCGGAGAGTAAGGACTGGGTCAAGCCGGGCCTAGAATGTCGGCCTCTGAGCGCAGCAAACACCTGCACTGAACTTCAGCTCTCCAGCATAACAGCTGGCATAGCGAGTCTAATCCACAACTGAAGTCGGGAAAAGATGAAGGGACAGCATACAGCATCTGCTCCAGCTCCATGACACAGCTGCATCCAGCATGATAACAGGCTCCTCCTTGCACAGATCATCAAATTAAATGCTTGTTAAGCATGCGGAGGTAAAATGCAAAAAAAAAACCTTGCAAAGATTCTTTCCTCTGAACCTGCTTCATCACAACTTGCAAGCCACTACCCGGACATATGAACCTAATGTAATTTTTTTTTTTTTTTTTTTTTTACTATCCGTGGTTCAGGACATACTAGGCGCACCACAATGACCTGAAAAAGAAACCCCGAACCTAACCATAGCTGATTTTTTTTTTTTAATTAAATTGGTCACCGCCACAAACCTAAACAGAAAAGGATAAAGCTGACAGCAATCCAAATTCTGCGGAAGGATAGTATTATAGAGCACAAACAAGCGTTATCTATCATCTGTCAGCTCAGGTTACTGTTCAAACCAATAGACTCACAAAGCAATGACCCTTGTTTGCTTTTCAGTGCTGTAGCCAGACAGTAAACAGATCCCTTGATGAGCACCTTAGGACCTGAATTTATGAACTATTTAAGTGACACACGTAAACATGAGAAGTTTAACAATTGCATTACACCATCTGCCAACATTCTGACAAACATCAAAGCTCGCCTGCTGCCTTCCCTGCCTCAGGCAACTGTGCCCAGCATCACAATAACATTAGCGATGCCCCATTGTTTGCACTGGGTGGAATCTGTGCCCTCAACCAAACTTGTACTATTCCTCAGCAAGATATATCATAACTGAATGTTTTAGAATACCCCAAGTAGTCATTTCACATTGTACAATATGACAGTATTGTAACATGACAGATGAACATAGTGAGCATGCCAGTTTCATCAGCCCTAAAATAAGCCCAGTTATCCAAGGTTAACAGGCTCTGGCCAGTGACTTCACTTGAGGTGGTTCAGTAGAATGCCGATCATTCCTTAGCCTTTAGAAAGAGCAGTCGCTAAGTCACGGGCATTTAGGCCATTCCACTGTCCCCAGGAATCCCTTACAACACAAATATTTTGGGCTTGCAGCTTAGACAGCAGGCTTTGACAGCCTAATAGCCAAATTCATTCAAATGTTCTTAGAGGTCTGATGTCATCCAGTAAGCAAATGTATACAATGCTACATTATATTAGCTATTAAAACTATTTATGGCTAAAAACCTCAAGGCCTCAAGAAATTTCTGTCTGGGAGCTAAAGGTGGGGAGTTTCTGGATACTCTGAGATAAGTGATTTGACAAACAGAAACTTGGGGACTTCTTTCTTCTCATTATTCGTTCTTCACGGTTTTCTCAGGGGAAAACAATTAAGGATACAATTCATTCCTTTGGGCTATACACATTTAAAGATTGAATTCTTCATTTCGCCACACTGGCATAACAGTATCAGATGATGGTTTTCTACAAACTGGCCTTGGGATACAATGGCTGACCTGTACGTCCTGATGGATATAGTAGCTGATTAGTAAATCCTCTTGCTGCATGGCTTAGTTACAAGGTCAGGTCAGTTACCAGCAGCATACAAATAATGCTGCACAAATATAAAACTGACTTTTCACATGAGCTGAATGAGATTACACTAATTTTTCATCTTTTGAAATCCTTTTTATGACTATGCTCAGTTCCTCTCATTTATTCCTCTGGTAAACTACAAAGTGCAAATTTTCTATTTTACTAGGTTGCATTTAACAGTTACTTGATACACTGCTCACACAGGGTATATGTTTGTCAACCTCAAAGGGCCCTTCGAGTTCTTGGATCCTTTTGTTTACTGCTAAGAGCTTGGCACCAAGCACTGCATTGAACTGGGCAATTAGACCTCACCTGGGAATCAACACACTAAGGTGCAAAGCACACCCCAAGTTTATTGCACATGCAAACACTGACAGCTTTATACAACTATAGAACTTAAAGCGAGTTTGAGGTAAGGCATTATTCATTTAGTCACTAATAATTCAAAGAAAAGTTGCATTACCAAATTTTTAGTTTTAAAAAAGGAAATAAAAACAATTGGGGACTATATTTTCACTATGGCTGAATACGGTACAGAGTAGCTAAATCTACAGATTGTTCTTCCTTGACAGCTGCTTCTACAATGCTGTACATAAAATAAATGCTCACTTGTAATAATTTTGTCTTCCAACAAGACTTGGGAATGTCTCATTTGCTTGAAAAGATTTTTTACATGTACTGTATTATCAGTATGTATTAGAACAAAAGTGGGTCCAAAACAGATGTGTTCTGAAACTTTTCTTGAATGTTGAGAAGGGTTCAGAAGTTCTGAATGAGGGAGGTAGCACAATCCACCCCACTAGAGCCAGAACTGAGAACTTTTGGCCTTTTGATCATAGACCTCTTGTATGTGGGATCATCAAGTGGCCAGAGGTGGAGAAGTGTAGTGTTCTGGATGGGGTCTAGCAAGCAATAAGTTCCTGCCGGGGGAGAAGATCCATTGATTGTCTTGTAGGCCATAACAGAGTCAAATCTGATATTGGCAACTACAGGAAGCCAATGAAGAGAGTCAAGGAGTGAAAATACATGGAAAAGATTTTGCAAGAGAAAGGCAACTCCTGCTGTAGCATTCTTTATCTGCTGGAGAAGCCTGATGGTGGAGGCCAGAAGACCAAGCAGGAGGAATTTGCAATAGTCCAGGTGACATATCACCATAGGTTGGACTAGAAGCGATGTATGGTGTTGTGAAATAAGGGCAGATCCTTCAAATGTTACTCAGAACATATCTTCAGGACAAGGTTATAAACCTACTGACAGATAAACTTAATGCCAAATGAAGTTTGCCACTTTGCGTTAGTTAATAGAATGCCTTGATTAATGATTACAAAAGGACATCAGAATCAGAATACAATTTATTTGGCCAAGTATGCACGCACAAACAGGGAATTTGGCTTCGGTTCCCAATGGCTCATAGTGTAGACAACAAAAAAAAAAAAACCCTTCACATACACACATATAAACAAACATACATACATACAAACAAACAACAAGTGCAAAGATGCATTGGCAGTGCCAGAGAATAAGAGAAAATAATGAGGGATGGAATATGTAATAAGGGATCGAATAAATAATGAAGGAGGGAATAAGTAAGAGGGAGAAAGTACTGCACAGACTAACAAACAATCAGCTGAACTGATTTAGTATCTGGTTGTTTCAGCGCACAGCGATGTGTAGCACCTGCCGGATGGAAAAAGTTCAAAAAAGCTGTGGCCCGGGTGGGAGGGGCCTGTCAAGATTTTCCCTGCCCGTCTCCTGATTCTGGAGGAGTACAGGTCCAGGAGGCAGGGCAGTCTAGACCCAATGACCTTTTCTGCAGACCTTGGTTCTGCAGTTCTTAAGTTCTATGGTTCTGCAGACTTATGCAAACAAAGCTAGACAGCCTAACTGGGTAGTATGCCATAAAACATTCTGAACTGCAATACTTTTTTTTGTAAAAAAAAAAAAAAATGGCTTTCCCAAATTTTTAAGTTTTGACACTACAATGCAACTCTGCAGTTCAGTGATTGTTCATCCACTTTTAAAGGTTCACTTTAAAGTCTATGGAGTCCTAGCCAGTTGGATCCAACTCTTGGCAACCACTGGCATGGTGTTCTAGGGAAATGAGGGACAGACACACATTCACAGGGTGCAACATTCAAACGCTACACACCCTGAGCTGCACCCACTGAGGAGCTCAGCAGTTGTAAGACACTAGCTTTACCTGCCATGCCACTGTGTCCCCTGAACTAAAGTTTCAACCATAATTATTTTAATGGATCATGCACTATTCCTAAAATTTCCTAAAATTAAACGAATTAATGACATTTAAAATCTGTGAAAGAAAAGAGATATATATGTAAGTTTGTTGGGCATGTTCAGGGACATTTTGGTATGATGAATTCAAGTCAGACAGACAAAACAACAGGGACAGACTCTCGGGAAATGATTGGGAAGTAAGTGTGAAAACAGGAGCAATTCCCCTTAGAATGACAGGGAAGTGATGGTGTAAAAAGGGATCAATACCCCTGGGGATGATGATGAAATATGATGGGAAATATTGTAAATATAAGGAATCAAGAGGAATATGAAAACTGTGTGGACACTGTCAAGACTGTTTCCAATGGATAAGAAACTACGTGCCCGGCAGCCTCTCCTTCTCCCACCTGGAAGAGCCGAGTACTAGATGAAGAACCCAAACTTTGAGAATGAAGAAACAAGAATTTGATAAAGAAGAGCCTAAACTTTGAGCAGCAAGGGCTTACACATTGGGAAGAAAGGGTGCTCAGATTTTATCCCTCGATATCTCCCACAGCGGTCCTTTCTGGCACAGTGAGCTACCAAGAGGGCAAGAACAGCCACTGATCTAGAGTCTGTAATCATAAAGTATTAAACATTACCACAGAAAAAAATTCCAAGTGGGCTGGAAAGTTAACATTTTGAAGGGTGCTACACCAGCAGAATTAGTAGCAAAAGTAAAAGCCTATATCTTTTATTCACATTGTTAAGTTATTCAGAGGGCTTTGCTTTGTCCAAAGTTGAAACAAGTTCTATAATTTATTTAGCCACAAATGGCTTTTGTGAAGTTGCATTTATGATTGATGTTCCTGTTGTTTCTCTTTAGCAGATTTATTGCATTTCTGTTTATTCATTTTTTGTATTACTACATTTTGTTGCAAATGTCTTTAATTGTTCATTGAAAGAAACAGGTTTTCTAAGGGTTCAGAAGTTTGCTGATGCTTCCTAGAATAAAAGGTCAACTGCAATCGACATAAATTTTTGATGTGTTCAAGCATTCACACATTTACGGTCCATAGCTAACGCCTGTACATTTTGACGATGTATGGAATAGGCCTCCTCATTTCCCCTAACATCTGCTATTGGTAATCTAGGATTAAGAACAGGACAGTCTGTTTTCTTCATTCCTTCTGAAAACCTTTGCACAACAGCTGCTGTACAAGAACATGACAAACATTAAAAAAATTAAAAACAGAAATCTGTGTTTTGAGTTTATGCTTGTTAAGAAAAAAGAATTAAACACTCTGTCGCCAATGTCTTACAAAGGAATGTCCCAAAGGGTCAACAGCTCTCCATTGGAGGAGTAAAGGGCATGACCTGGAATGCTCTGAGATATCAAATCACTGTTTGTGGGGGAGGTCCCGGGCAAGCAGGGCTATTTTTACTAATAAGCCATACAGCTACAAAATGTGTGCACATAAGAGTTAGAACGTTTAGATTATTGATCTAAAGTTTGTGAAATGGAACAGCAAATAACAGCCCAGGTTATGGTGTAGAATATCCCTTCTAGACTGATTGAAAAGGATGCAGACTGTAAAGTCACTGAAAGATTTTTCATAATGCATTAGGAGTTTGTTCGAGAGACATTCTGCAACATTTTATAAGCAATGCCTACTGTAGTACAACCTTAGCCGCACAGAAATTTTTACAGGATTGTAAGAACTGAGCCACTGGGTAGTGGGTGCTAGAAGGCATGCATCTGGCTGATGTCCAACACAAAAAAAAACATTTTACCGTGGCATTGTGCTGGACTGGAAATACTGAAGAGACCATTCCGTCTGCTACGGTGCAAGATCTTAAAGTTTACATCAAAAGTTCCTACATTAGTTCTCAAGATCCAATATTTAACCTTCATAGTAGAAACAGTAAGCAGTTCTCTCCCGTTTTTCAGTAAGGCCGCACTATATCTTCTACTGCCTCTAGGTTTGATCAACACCAGCTTGTGGTAGTCTGGAAGGAAAAGTATCAGGCAAACGCAACTTACATGTGATGGTCTACATCGGACTACAGTCCACAACGCAGGAATTTGCCCCACCAGCCTAGTTTGATATAAAGGTGGTCCAAGAACAGTAGAAAGAAGTTGGACCAAGGCTATTTGCATTCCTTTTTTTTAACTACCAAACCTACCTACTTGACCCAGTTTCTGATCTGCTTTTTCTCTGATAATAGACAAACAGGAATCTGATCACTTTTCCCTGGGACATAAAGACTGTGTGAGAGAATGTATGGGTGTTGGAAGCTGGGGTGGGGTGATGCAGCAAAAGATAAACAATAAAGTGTTTTTTTTTTTTTCTGCTGTTCCTCAGGATAAATCACTCATGTGTAGCAGCTCATACTGTTCACTTTGCTTCATAAAGCAGTTTTCCCCCTTTCTTGCCCACAGCTATGTTAAATTGACAAATTGTCCCCAGGCACATCCTGTCACTCTAAAAGAACCCTATGAATAATGCAATGGTGAAGAAAATACATACAGTGAGAATAGCCACTTTCATACTCACCAATGCAGAAAATACCCAATTAAAAACACATTCCTGGAAATTCTGCACATTAGGAAACTTACATCAGTAACATTTTGTCATAAAGTTTCTTTCAGCTCTATGATAGTGATAGAGAGAGCATCAAATGAGCAAGGCGGCGTCTCTCGGACAGACTCGGCAGTGTATTTTATTGCAAAGCCTCCAGCTGTTGCATACATACAGTGGATCAAACCAAATGAAAACACTGGAACAGTTCCAAAGAAATTCCTCTGTTGTGTCTCCAGACTTACCTTTTTACCGTCCAGGAATTTAGACATCCATAAATACTGGACAACGCGAAACGTAAATTTCCGATGCCTGGCTGGAAAGGAAAAGCAGTCAAGGGTTGCAGATGCTAGAACAAAATGTGAAAGTTTGAACGAAATTTGCTAAGAATTGTAAAAACTGCACGTTCTACCCTAGTGATTTTTGGCTGCTCGTCGAAAATAAAGAGGTGAAATCACTCTTTTAACCCTTTTAGTTGCCGTTTTCAAGTAGGGAGCCCTTCAGAAGATGGTAGACAACTACCTGAGCCATCTGTGGGCTCCACTGACCAAGTCATCATGAAGGACTCATGAAGTCAAGAGATCTACTGACGTCAGACGAGCCAAAGCCTCACGTACGAGCTATATGAAGGCACTCTTTTAAATTTCCTCCCACGGTGAGCCGTAAATAACCTTGTGTAACAACAAAACGAAAGCTGGAACTTCCCCTTATTTGGAGTAAAAATGACTAACACCTATTAATCATGAGGAAATCTGATAAGTGGAAAGGAGAGTAAAGCTGGGATGTGGCTACATTCACATCCAGAGTAGAGATTGTTGTACTGTAATATAATGAAAGAGGCAGGGGGGATTATACCAGCAGAACTGGAGCCCCACTGCATTTATCAAAATGTACCCTCGTCGAAACGTCGTCACTAGACATCACTGCCAAAAGTCAGGAGGACAAACAGTTCCCAGGCTCAACGGGTTGTATATACAGGATCCGTTTGTTCACTGGCCGCCACTGCACACTTATCTCCTGAGAGAGAGAGGCCCCGGCGTGGGGCTGCAGTGTGTGTCACTGTAAACACCCGAGGACGGTTGTTTTCTCGTGCTCGAGTGTTTACAGTGCAGCATGTGCGTCATATAGCGCCTTCGCAGCCCTCCTCGCTCCCCTCCGCAGTGTGACGGAACAGCAGCCGAAAGAGCGGCGGGAACCAAAGGGGACTATTTAGTCGAGCGGCCGGGGCGACGTGCAGCGAGCGAAGCGGCGCATTAATAGTTAACTGAACTTGCACGCGGAGCGGTTAATGAGTACAAGAAACGCGTCCGGATCCCAGCGCTGAGTACTTACGTTTTCTTTTTTTTTTTTTCCTTTTTTTTTTTTCCTCTCTCGCTCTGCTTTCTGTCAAAATAACTTCCAGAAAGTGTACATTTCCGTCTTCTGAAATGTCCTTGAAAATCCAGCCACAGTCAGAGCTTAAGTCCCAACGATACCATATAGAGTATCCTCAGATCATGTGTACTCCTTCTCTGGTTTTCACTCTCTCTCTGCCTCTGTCTGTGTACGCCTGGGTGTATGGCTCTCGCTCTCTCTCTCTCTCTCTCTCTCTCTCTCACTCCCTCTCTTCCTTACTCCCTCTCTCTCTCTCCCCCCCCCCTCTCTTACTCCCTTTCTCTCTCTCTCTCCTTCCCTCACTCACTCTCACTCACTCCCTCCCTCACTCCCTCTTGCTCCTTCTCTCTCCCTCACTCCCTCTCTCCCTTACTCCCTCTCTCTCCTTCCCTCACTCACTCTCTCTCTCTCTCTCTCCCTTACTCCCTCTTTCTCCTTCCCTCACTCACTCTCTCTCTCTCTCTCTCTCTCCCTTACTCCCTTTCTCTCCCTTACTCTCTCTCTCTCCCTCCCTCTCTCTCCTTCCCTCACTCACTCACTCTCTCTCTCCCTTACTCCCTTTCTCTCCCTTACTCCCTCTCTCTCTCCCTCCCTCACTCACTCTCACTCCCTCCCTCTCTCTCTCTCTCCCTCCCTCACTCCCTCTTGCTCCCTCTCTCTCCCTCACTCCCTCTCTCCCTTACTCCCTCTCTCTCCTTCCCTCACTCACTCTCTCCCTCCCTCTCTCTCCTTCCCTCACTCACTCTCTCTCCCTTACTCCCTCCCTCTCTCTCTCCCTCCCTTCCTCACTCCCTCTTGCTCCCTCTCTCTCCCTCTCTCCCTCACTCCCTCTCTCTCTCTCCTTCCCTCCCTCATTCATATGGTGGTTCAAGAGCTCGCCTCTGGCAGCCACAGTAACCTGTTACCCCTCCCCTAGCCTTAATGACACTCAGAGCGAGGAAGGGAGAAGCACGGCACAAACTTCTCTGAAGAAACTCGCAAACATGAAACACCTTCTGAAACGAATTAATCTCAGAAAGAAATGAGCCATTCAAGCAAAACAAATTCAGGCGTATTCAGTATTGCTTTATATTACTTTTTGTTTCGACTCAAGTCCCGGTCTGTGAAAGGAAGCGTGGGTTCAAATTGCCCTTCTGACACATCCTTGCACAATATCCTTTGGGATCAATAAAGATCTAATCTATGACTCTGTTTAGTATAAAAGGGGGTGGGGTGGCACAGGAGGTTTGGCCAGGGCCTGCTCTCCGGTGGGTCTCGGGTTCGAGTCCCGCTTGGGGGGCCTTGTGGCGGAGTGGCGTCCCGTCCTGGATGTGTCCCCTCCCCTTCTGGCCTTGCCCCCTGCGTTGCTGGGTTAGGCTCCGGTTTGCCGTGACCCTGCTTGAGACAAGCGGCTTCAGACAATGTGTGTGTGTGTTTAGTATGAAACTGAAATAGGACTAAAGAAGTGCACTACCCAGAGAGGACATAGGTAGAATTGCAACATACAGGCAACTCTGGCTGTGTAGCTTTTCATGAACCAAAATAATATTTTCAGTTCTTTTAAGTTTATTGCCTTACAAAGTACAGCCCAAAAATTCGCATTTTGCTGCTGGATTCATTCATTAATTCGCTTGATTTGTATTCAGTATGGATTTAATGTTACTCATCCTTCCATGCTCACTAGTGGGACTGTTACAAACAAAATTTCAAAGAGAACACCATAATTTGATTTAAACAGTTTCTCATCATCATAATAGCCTGAAAAATGATCAAAGTGTAGTCTATTATCTTTTCATCTTGGGGCGTTATTAAGCAACTCAGAGGCATTTCACATATTTTCACGCTGTACACAGCTGACAAACACATGGCATCTCCTACATGACCCCCCCCCCCCCCCCTTCCCTTCCCTTGCCCCTATTTAGCTGACAAGTTCCTATGCACTGAGAGGCACATGACTTCAACCAGAAGACCTGAAAATATGACATATTAAGTGCCCCCAAACTAATATGCCGCACAGATTCTCAGTAGTTACATTTATTAGCTTCGTAATGAATTTAACTACAATGATAGGCAAACATAAACATATACTTTGCTGGCAACCTGCTTAAAGTCCTATTTCAAAAGAAACAACAGAACAAACAACAATGCAATTAATAGTTTCCCTTACCTTTTCTTTCATATTTAAGCTATAGACTGTAGACTACACCCACACTGGCTGAAACTGCTTGTCCCAAGTGGGGTCGCGGCGAACCAGAGCCTAACCCAGCAACGCAGGGCGCAAGGCCAGAGGGGGAGGGACACACCCAGGACGGGACGCCAGTCCGTTACAAGGCACACCAAGCGGGACTCGAACCCCTAGAGTGCAGGACCTGGCCAAACCCCCCCGACTGTAGACTATAAAGCTACAAATAAATTTAAAAAACATCTGGAGGTAGTGAAACATAAAGTGAAAACATTCATTAAGTGACAATGATGCAAAACGCAGAGGTCGGCTTTTTTTTGTTGAGTCGGGATCATCTGCTGAAAAAAAAAAAAATGCTATGAACAGGAAGAGCAGTCTTAAATGCGATGATTAGGAAGCGTGAGTTGTGGATGTGGCTATAGATGTTATGGACCATAAGAGCCACGATCAGAGAAATGTTCCACACGCTGTGGAGCCCTACAACGACATGTTCACTGAAGTTTCCTCCCCGTGGGGAGTTCTCGTACGCTCAAGCAGCACGAGCCTTTCAAGCAGCCGGGAACAATACTGACTGCCCAGCACAATCGGTATTAAGGGGTCTTATGAATCACTCTACAGCTAGTGACACAATGGGTTTAACAATCCCAGTTAATCCACTTGTATTATCCAATGCAGAGAACAGTAGAAAAAGGCCACAGGTAACTGACAAGCGAGTGACATTAAGTTAGTAAGATGGGAAATGTACACAACCTACACGTCGATGAAAACGAATCGACTCGCACGAGAGCTTTTAACAGAACTACGTGACGTGAAAAGGACCCTGTTGAAACTCTCCCGGTACAGTTTCGCTTGGAGACATTCCCTTCCGTCGATTTCAAAACGTTATCTGTTGGGCTGAATTAAAATTCTTCTTCGTCTCCTGTTGCGAAAGCTCTTGTTTCACCTGTACTGCGCCGCTCTGATACACTTGCAAAATAGCAAGAGTGGCTTTTTCGTGAGCTGCAAATGCCGTGCCATCACATATCCTCCGTTTTCCGTGAGTATTAATGGTGGAATCAAATGCTGAATTAATTAAGCATCGATTTAATAATGATAATACTTATACAGCCCTTTTCTGCTAACTCAATAGTAGAAAATGATATTCTGCATCCTACTGACTAATATTGTCTTTAAATATAAATGACACTAATCTGTTAACTGTGGCATAACTTTTTGTTTCATTTTCCTTATTAGTTGGCCATAATGGCCAGCCCACTTGCTGAATGAAGAAGATTTGTGAGAGAAGATTATCTAATAAAGTTAAAAATCTCCGTCACTGCATTTAGTGCACATATGACAGTTTTGCTGTTGCTCAGAAAGCAAAACGGAAACAGTTAAATACAGCTGTTTCCCATTATCCGATCTAAGAGAGCTGTCCTCCTGCCGCTCCTGGGTGGTGTCAACCCTCGGGATGGGGCAATCGGTCAGTCGCGGTGTGCAAAGGGGATACGCTGAAAGTGCTTGGTTTTCCAGCAAATCGGGGTATGTTTTTCTACTTCATTTTCCAGAGGTTGCATAATACCCCAAAATTAAAACACAGATTAATTTTCAAAGGGATTATGATCAGTCAACTTCTTCACATTGCTCAAGCTTTACTTCCTGATATAAGAAGTGAAAACACGTACAGAACTGAATTACTTAGGATAAAATAATATATTGTTTTATGTATTACAAGGCATTGAGACGTATACTTTTCTTTACAGTAGCATCATTGCTCCAAAAAAGCTTAAAGTAATGCATCCCTTGGGTAATCATCTTGGTTTTAAATGTATTTACTGTAAACACTTGCTTAAAATGTATTGTGTTAAAATTGAGTTATTAACTGAATATCCATACATGAATCACCTACTTCATACAGGGAAAACGTCCACCATGCTGCTTTTCTAATAGTAATAATGCCTGAAGCGCTTCGAAACACTTATCCCTTATATCCTACAAGCCATTCCATTGTTTATAACTGCAAATAGCTGCATTTTAAATGCATAAAGCATTAAAATGCAAATTAAACCATCAGTCAGTCCTTCAACATCTGTCCTTTATTGAACTATTAATTACATGCTATGTATTAATGAGCATGGTTTCATACTGAATTATTTCCCCATGGCAATTGAATAGACAGTCAAAGTTTTCCTTTGGTATTTTTAATGGTCAACAAGTAAAACATGTACTGTGCAGAATTTTTTTTTTTTTTGCACAGAAATGCATTCTTCAAACAATGAATGAAAACCTTGGATCCAAAAATATGGACATCTAAGTGAAATATAGGAACAAATGGGAAACAGAATGCTAGGCTATTCTTTTTTTGGCACTCTTGGCTTAATGGGTGCCAAGCCACTGAATACTTCAAGGGAGGACTGTTATATTCACTGACCTCAGCATATAAAAAAAAAAAAACGAAATGACATGAAATCTGGGATTGTAACAAAACTGCTATTCTGGGCAGAAGAAATATCGGTTAGCACCTGTTGAAATGAAAATTGTGCGAAAAACGTTTTCCGATGCTGGAACAAGTAAATACATTTGACCAATAGACGACCGCTGGAGAAACTGAAACGTGTTGCAAGCGATGTGTTTAGGGTCTTCGGTAGTCCGAATGAAAATACGCAGATTGTTCGGCTGTATTAGTTTCCAGCATTTTCTCGGTAACTATGCAAACTCCCACCCTGTGAGCTGGGACCACGGTAACCAGCACGCCTCCGCCCTACCCACATGGTGCCTCCTGGGGATGGTAGCTGGGGAAAGCAAATACACCCCCTGGCAGGTTAGAGCTTGACAAATCCCAATCCTTCTTTTCTACAAGGCTTTGTCAAGAAAACCTCTGTTGAAGTCGGCGTGACTCACACACTTGCCTTACCAGTCCTACCTTACCTGTTGTTCCGAACACCACCTGCACATGAAAGTGTTGCCTCACTCAACCTTTCTCCCACCTGCCATTCTCCTAAACATGTGATGTTGTTTCCTCGCTGCGTGTATCAACAAAACCACATTTGGTTCTGTGAAGAATGCCCTGCTGTTCTGTCACTATTTCGTCACATCGCTTGTTGGACTGATATTACAGAGTAGGCGTACATTCGTGCATTTAACCGTTAGTAAGAGGCCCACCCTCAGACTGAAAGCGCAAATTTAGGCACAGTCTCTTGTACAAGTAGCGTGAGAGTGTTGAACAGCAGTCCAAGTGCAGTAACAGTTTTATAAATCACAGACAAATACGTACTGAAAATGTTTACATTGCATGGGATTGCAAAGGTGCCCTGAGAGAACCTTAATTATTATGCCCTAATTTGTGAACTCCCGTTCGTCGTTTTTGCGTCCTTGGGTCAGTCTCATGACAAAATGAGACGCAGCTGACAGGAGAAGCTACACAACCAGCTGATGTATATTTCAAGACGGTTACAATAAAACTGTCAGTCACCTTGATTCCGTGAGCATTTCCGGCACAAAGATTTTTATTTTATGTAAGTGCTTATGCAAGGAAACAAAGTACTATTTTAAAAAAAATACAAAGGAGAATCGAGCCCACCTGGCCGTAAAGAGAAATTCTGTCTGTTGAAACACGTCAGTTAATCATACCTGCGGCATTTTTTGTTTAACTATGTCCTGATCATATTCCTGAGTATCAGGAAAATCCACGATTTCCAGCAGCCAAGTGACAATTTACAGTAAAGCTCCAAGAAAGGAACAAGAAAGTAAAAGAAAAAAGAATGGGAATTTCATGTATTTAACATATTTGTATTAGTGTGGGGGGGTGCGGTGGCACAGTGGGTTGGACCGGGTCCTGCTCTCCGGTGGGTCTGGGGTTCGAGTCCCGCTTGGGGTGCCTTGCGACGGACTGGTGTCCCGTCCTGGGTGTGTCCCCTCCCCCTCCACCCTTACGCCCTGTGTTACCGGGTAGGCTCTGGTTCCCCGCGACCCCGTATGGGACAAGCGGTTCAGAAAGTGTGTGTGTGTGTGTGTGTGTGTGTGTGTTAATGTGGATTTTGCCAAACTTATGGGGACATTATTGGAAAAAGTCACTATAATGATGGAAACTGAAGACTTTATTGGGGGGTGGTATGGTGGCGCAGCAGGTTAGGCCAGATCCTGCTGTCTGGCGGGTCTGGGGTTCGACTCCTGCTTGGGGTGCCTTTCGACGGACTGGCATCCTATCCTGGGGTGTGTCCCCACGCCCTGTTTTGCCGGGCTAGGCTCCGGCTCACCGCGACCCCCGCTCGGGACAAGCAGCTTCACACAGTGTGGCTCCTACGAAAAAAAAGCTTTTTGTTTTTCTTTTAATAAACAGACTTTAAAAGCAAACAAAAGCACGACGAATTATTTTTTCAACTTTCACAAAATTAGGAAAAAGAGCCCCGTGCTCCGTAGGTGCATGCGTGTAAAGGCCTCGGTCCCTACAGCAGGATCTACCCCACATCTGTCTGTCTCGTGCGCTGAGCGCAGACGGGGAGAGTGAGCCAGGGTTGGACTGCCGATCAGGCCAGCTGTCTGCTTCAGAAGCTGTGATGAAAGGATGCGTCAGGTCAGTTTTTTTATTCACTGAACTGGCAGGGAGACAGCAACGGGAATCAAACAAGGAGAGACTCAAAAAGCAGCAATTTGCCTCCTTCATGGGCCTCCTGGCTCTTCACTCACAGAATGCAGATGCTGACATTTAGAGGCGAGGTAAAACTGAGAAGGAGAGTCAGTGGATTCAGCAGCGGTGCTACGAACGAACTGAGCGAACATGGACTAACGGGTCGCATACGGGTGGGCATGCGTACGTGTGTGCGTGTGTGTGCGCGCACGAATCCGAATAGCTGCGTTCCATTTTTACCTCATGTGTGAAAGAGCTGATCTAAAAAAAAAAAATGCAAGAAAATGCATTAGAATGCTAATTAAGGCAGACTTTTGCCTTCAAAATGAGCTGTTTCATTGGAAGAACGCACTTGTGTCGGCCGACTGCCCACACTGCGATGCACCAACGCGCCTTCTCAGTCTGCGCCGTCTTTACATCGCCATCGAGCAGGAGCAGAACGAGCCTTAAGATATCGATTTCTGCCAGGGCCACTGGGGTGGTCCACGGAGAGTTAGCCACTTCCCTTCTGCAGTGATTTCGAGAAAGACACTGAGGAATAGTCGGCGACTTGGAGGTAACTATTTCTTTGACCCTCTTTTAATTGGAAAATATACTGTGGCCTGTGCAAACGTTTTTCATATGCGTACAAGAACAGCAATCCGGGGATTTGCTGCCAAACGCCATTAACGTCATGATACAATTAACTGCTTGGGAGGTGACCCCGTCAAGGACAACTCCAGTTGCTTACAGTTTTACACATTACGCATTTGTCCGGCTAGACAAGCTCAGTCGTTCGCGCAAGGGTACAACAGCTGTCCCCCTCGTGGCCGTGAAGTCACATGCCACCTGCTACCCAACTGCTCCATTCCCAGAAGACGTGTAAAAGAGGCAAAGCCTCACCTGTACAGCACCGTTCCTTGGGAAGACTGCTTATGGAGCGCAAGGGAAAACAAGGCCATTTTTGTACCACCTTATGAAGCAATATCACATGTGCCATGCACTCCGTTACCTGAGTTATTGTCGAGGATTCCTGCTTGAGGAGCTACCTAATAGGGAAGGTCAAGAAAAAAGCCCTATGATTCAGATTTGGCGCAAAAAAGAAAGAGGAAAAAAAGGTCACCGCAACAAAGGGTCACGAAGCAAACAATTTCTAGACTAATTAACACACAAGAACCCCAGTGTGACCGTTCTCCCGGAGCGCACGAGTGAAACGGCCAATCGGAGCAGACGGATGGTGGCACCTCTGCGTTTCCCCACAGGGAAGGTGTGGCCTGTAAATAGAGGAATTACGGTAGCGCTGCATTACTCACATCATCTGCCACGTAAAGTGAACAGGAAGCAAATGGAAATCCATATTCGGTGCACCACCATCACATTGGTCACAGAGGTTAAAAATTCCAACCACTAAAACCTCACTTAGCATTGGATGTGTTCTTTCCGAAAGAGACCCTCTGTGCGAGGTTTACTCTGCAGAATTGACAGTACCCAGGGACCACAGGATATTAGAATGGAATAGTTGCTCCGTGTCACATCAAAAATATCAATGGTCTCTTAAATTACTTTTCAATGTTAAAGACATCGATGGTTTAAAATATATTTACGTGTACAGCTATTTACGGTTTTTACAGACACACACCTGTAATGTGTAGTTTTAAAAAAATATAATGTACCTAGATATCATTTCGTAAAACAAGGGACAATTAATATTTAATCGCAACAAGACCAGTCATCGCACAATTTGCAGAACAAAACGATACAATATCGTGTGTCTGCTTCTGTTTTATATATTCATCTGAATTAATTAGTCATGACTACATGAACATCTGGAGCAGGCAGGAAATAAAAAATATTGAAATTTATGTGCTAGGCGTGCCAACCAAGAATACAATAGCACAAGAAAATTAAATTCATTTTAGGCTATTAAAAATGCACAATGTAAGATACAGTGCAACTGAACTGACGTTTCAGTGATAATTATCAATTACAAATAATGTAATGTATTTAAGTAATATTTTTGTCAGCCCTGAATAAATACTACTTGCATGCAAAGTATTCAGCCAATGCACACAAGCACTCATTGCCTCTTTTGCAGACACAGCACATAAGCAGATCTCACTCTTTAATTTTTCTTTTTCTGTGTGAGAGATGCAGAGAATAAAAGGAACCTCAAGTATTTTTCAGCAGTGAAATTTAGGAAGTGTTCTTCCTTCAGTTGAGTAATTACTGCAATTACATTAAAAGAAACTGTGAAGAAAAATCGTAACTATAATGCACCGTATTACGAAAGGAAAGAGGAGGAAAATGCAAAGAGGAATCCGAGCTACTGCCTGAACAATCAATGAATTAGTACGGGAATCCACCCCTACCTCACCATGGTTACCAACACCTTCACAGAAGCAGGGAGCAGGAAGACATGGAGGATTCAAGCTATCGCCATGGCACCCAGCTCCAAAGCGACAGGAATCTCAGACAGAATGAGCTTTCGGCAAGCGGCCGCGCTCACCGGCACCCTGGAAATGTGGCTCCTGTCCCTCCACAATGCCTCCTTTAGTTCCGCTAACAAAGGAGAACAGCATCTTACCGTGCTCACAGCCAGCTTCTTCTCTGAGGAGCGCGGATGGCAGGTGCAATGAGCGAGGGCCTCCCGAGGAATCCCCGAAGGTGCCCGGAGCTGCGGCGGGTGCGACGCGTGCGGATGGCCTCCGCCGGCAGCCAACGGGAGCGGGAGGGGAGCGGGAGGGGAGCGGCGGGAGCGGCGCATTACATCATGGGTTTTTCTGTGAAACAGCTGTTGAGGGGTGGGCTGCGAGAGGAGGGGCGGCTGGGGGCTTCTCACTGGAGTGATGGCACGCGTTGGCCAGCAGCTCCTTCCCCCTAACACAAAACGAATCACTTCATACGTTGCAATGCACGTCCGCGTTCCGTAAACGCGGACAATGCCGCGACCTGCCGATAAGCGCATTCCGGCCTTTATCATGCTTTTCACCACCGCTAGGCTGCATTGAAATATACGCGCGGTAATATTTACGTCAATATTGTAACGTTTCGATATTCTAACAATCAGTCTGAATGAATTCTAAGTCTATACAACGGAAAAAAAAAATGGAAAAAAGACCTCAAAAGTTTCTCTTTGAAATATTTCATCTAGAATCGCATCTAACTGCTAAATTACACATAGACACAAATGAGAGAAAAACAAAGAATGCAAGTACACTTGCTATCGAGGGATGAGGCAATAGTGACGCTGGTTGGGTGGCGCTCTCTGGGCCATCGGGGGGTGCGGGGTTTCCCTGGCACACGCCGGACACATTCATCCAAATCTGTCCCGTAAGCATTCCTACTGGGATACCTGCCATTTCCAAAGACACTGACTCAAGACCCTTCCAGCTCGCTCATTCGAGCTGCACGGCACGGACGCATCGCGTTGAAGGCTCCGTCAGACCGCGCATTACAATCGTAACGACAAGTGTTCTCGATAAGCGCAGTTACTGGCAGACGCGTTATTTAAAAAGGTAGGAGATGGGAGGGGCACACAAATCAGATTAGGTTGGAAATGTTCTTAGGAATCCCCAGTTTTCTTAGATTCTCGCTGAATTTCATAATCCTGGTCTATTAAATTTGACCTAAAAATGTAAGAAAAGGGACAGGAGGAGGAGAAAATGTCATCCCCCTAGTGACAGGTACCCCTGCGTTCCCCTCCCCCATTTCTGCACCACTGGCTGGGTCTTGCTGCATCTTCCTTCTCCTACGTGCGTCTGCCACTCTGCACTAAATCAATACAATTTCAGACATGCTATTTTTGGGGAAAAGAAAACCTGCTCATAATGGAGCGAAAACTAGAGGTACGCTAAGATGTCCATCTCCTGCCACTGCCGATTTATTTTTCATGTTCAGAGAAAACACAGCTTGTGCCTCCTGGCAGAACCTTTTCTATGGAGCCGTGGTCTTCCGCAGCCGCACACCTGGAAATGCTTTGTGTTCCAAAGGAGGCTTTAATTGATAGACATCGTTTCCCTCCCAGCAACATGGCTGCAATGAGAAGGATGCCCTTTGCACTCGAACTGGTATATTTCAACCTTTTCCCTGTAACTGCGGTTTATGATCTGTCTATTTCACATCTTATGATCCACACGGACAACTCAAACCCCATCACAGAGGAAGCGGGGAGAGTAATGCCAAAATAAACACGGAGCGAAATAATTCATAAACCTCTCTCCGTCCAAACTGCCCATTTTAAATGCGCTTTTTTTTTTTTTGTCCACTACGTCAGGTCTTCCACTGAGGATGAAGTTTTATTTGTGAGTTTTTGTGCTTTCGTTCAACCGAGTTGAAACGGTACTTCGTACAAACACCTAAGAAACACGGGAACAGAATTTTTAGTAATTTTCTCTGAGGGAGACTCCAACACAGCGCTTGTCTTCTTACCCCCCATGTGCTGACTCTGCATAGCCAATCCATCTCCCATGTGCCGGCCTGTCACAGTTCCCGCCGCTGCTGAAGACATGCAATTACATGTGGCGACTGTCTCAGAGGTCTCACCAAGGGTAATGATGGCGGTGGTGGCGGCGGCGGCAGTGGTGATGGGGGATCTATATTGTGTTTGAGTGCTACGGCCTTGGTATCGCATGGTTACCCCACCCGACTGTCCTGCTGACAGACCCTCGGCACATGCATGCTCTTGCAAGCACCATATTGCAGCAATGGGCTTCTCCTTTCCTGCCATAACAACGGCAGTCTGGTGCAGAACGCTTAATAGCAGACCTGCTGCAAGGCTTCAAAGTGGCATCCGAACGCCGCCGCAAATAACACAGACCGAAGATGGAGCTGACACCGAACACATCATTCAGTTTAATTACGACGTAAGGTGGGAAGCCTTCAGTTAAAAAACAGTGTGATCACAACAAGCGGAGCCTAAGGGTTCCTCTGAGTGTTTTGCTGATGTGAAAAAAGCTGTAATGTTACTAAATAAAAAAAAAAAAAAAAACGGTTCCGTTTTCTGCAAGTCCACCGTAAAATGCAATAGATATTTTACATGCGTTTTCATGACAGACAAGAATTTAGCTTAAAAAATATGAAATACGATATTGCTAATGTACAAATTACCTGGAGAAACACTGCTAATAGCAAGTTTATAAATTTGCAATTAATCAAAAGTCCAGCCTGATCAGAAATGAAGCCAGATGGTGTTCTATCACACTTAGCTGCCATTGTCAGGAAGAACACTACCAGACTAAAAGGTCAAAGGTCAACGGTCAGCTCTCTTTGCGCTCGATGAACAACGAGCATTGATCACGTGCGCTGACGAGATGCTCCTCCTGAAACAAAAAATATATCACACCCTTGCAACTGTGCCTTATCACACCATCGGCGCTCGTTCATGGTCGCCAGAGAGGGGCGAAAAAGCCGGCGATCCACTCAAGGCAGCGTAATAACCACCGGTGCGAAGTGGAAAAGTGTAGTTCTCCGGTCGCCTGTTGCACGCTACACAACCCTAAGAGCCGTCTTCTCTATAAATGCTTTGTCTGAAGACCTTCGTTACGCTGCAGTACTTTGCACCTCCAAGGCTGACCGCTAAATGACACACTACTGCAAAGACCACAGCACACACCATTCTATTTGACATTTAGAATCAGGGGTCTCAAGGGTCACGTTCGCTGAATGTTCAGCGTTTTCCAACTCTTCACATTTCCTTCTTCTTTCCTTTAGGGTTTTTCCTCGCTACCTTTCAACGCAAAGAAAACAACTATTACAAAAAAGAAACAACCTAAAACACACATATCAAAAATACTACTCAGCGATTTTTAACAGAGTGCTATTTTCAAGCACTATTTTTATCCTTGAAAAATTGGCATTTATATTCACTTGACATGGGGGGTGCAGTGGTGCAGTGGGTTGGACCGGGTCCTGTTCTCCAGTGGGTCTGGGGTTCAAGTCCCGCTTGGGGTGCCTTGCGACGGACTGGCGTCCCATCCGGGGTGTGTCCCCTCCCCCTCCAGCCTTACGCCCTGTGTTGCCGGGTAGACTCCGGTTCCCCACGACCCCATATGGGACAAGTGGTTCAGAAAATGTGTGTGTGTCTGTATTCACTTGACTTTGCTTTGAAAAAGGAAGGTATATTCAGACTACTTTAATATTCAGACTACTACTCTCTCTCGTTCCAGAACCAAACAAAACTGTTCAATAGCAGATCCTGTAGCATGAGATGTTCTTCAATGAAGAGCTCTTTGACCTTCACAACAGAAGGGCTCTTATTTCCATCATACCACCTCAGATAACACTGTATCGCGACAAACATCCTACACCAGATTACGTTGTTGGCCGGCCTTCAGCACTAAGCAGCCCAGTTTTGTGTTTTACACGAAAGCTGAATCTGCAACTGCAGATTTTTAAGACCTTAATCTGTGTTTATTAAATATGGGAGATGCCACACAGTTGCTGTTCCATCTAAATATAGGGAGAGAGCATTTGAAAGCTTTGTATCCCCTTGTGGTGAGACTAAAACCCTCTTAAGATCTGCTGCAGCCTGGGCCATGCCAAGGCCACCCTTACAATGGCATGGAGGTCTACTTCGCCTAGCTAGGGTGACCACTGAGTGACTGGGACGTTTCCCAGTTTCTGGTCATTGTAAGGCTCAGCTGTGGGATTCTGTTTTCTGGAACCTCCCTCCTGGGAGCTCTCTGACAGGAGGTGCGAGATTCCATAGCACCACGCCACCTCGGACCACTGCCCAACAGTCCCCACCAGCTTACTGCTGGAACCCTGGGCCTTCCTCATTGGCACACATTCTTTCTGTTCACACAAACAAAGAGGGCAGCTGAGTGTAAAGGCATCTGGAAAGTAATGTGTAGCTGCTAGATAACAACCATTTCCGACCAAGCCGCCACAGCTCCTGTCGGCAGCCAGAGAAACAGGATGGCGCTTCAAATATCTTGAACGAAAAACATGCTACAGCTGTAAGGTCTAAATAATTTGAGCATCATTCAACGCAGTGTAAATTCCCAAACTGCAGAAAATCATCTCGATGATAGCAGTAACAGTACAGTAAAAGCACAGGAACAGAAAAAAAATCCGAGTAAACTTTCACTGTTATGACGCTGACTATAATATAATGCCCAGCATCAGACTATAGCACTGTTTAGTCAAAACTTTTTAATATAACGTTCTGTGTTCAGCAACAATAATGCCGCCACATTCAAGTGCGAACAGGGTCTGAGAACAAGGCACAGCACACACACCTTATCCTCTCGTGCAGAGGCAAACTGCTCGGGCTCTTACGCAAAAGTCTATTCTTTTGTTATTGAGAAGTCACAAAAGAAAGGAACACTCCTTTCCCTTCCTCACACTAGATGTCAACTGACACTCGACTTACAAAGGTGGCCACCGGGCTCCAGTTACACCGTTTTTCTTTTGCATTGGTGTATTATTTCAGGTAACCGTGGAAACACCATGATAATGTTCTTCTTTTTTCATTCGCTCTGGTTTTACACCACCCTCAGTGGGACTGAACTCTTTTCAGGATCCTTTAAAAAAACTTGCTTTTAAAGTAGCCAGGCACCTTTTTGACCACAAGAAAGAGAGCTGCTTTTCAATAACTCACAAGCGAGTGTCAAATGAACCAAAGGACTCTTTATAAATATCGGTGCAAAGAGCATAGATCTATTTCACATGGATCCGTTGACAGGTTAGGGTATAATATTCCACCCCAAAAACCCAGTAAACTGTAAGCTTAAGCTCTGGCCATGTAAAGCATGGAATAAAACAGCAGTGCACTCCATAGCCTCCCCTTTCAACTGCATTTATGTGTGCAGAATATACTGTGCTTCCATGGTAACCACCATGGAGAACTGGGGGGAGGATATATTGCAGGCAAGACTTCCTTTAAAAAAAACCTGTTTCATTCAGCTTTGTCAAACTGTTCTCAGGGATCGATAAACTGAAAAATCATGATGTCATGTGGAATAATGACTACTTCTGCTGCACACATCCCATAACGGTGTTCCGATGACAACGGAAAAATCCCCCCATTGCTTACTGCCTATTATACAACTTTTCTGTCTAATCCACAACATCCTCCAACAAAGAACCTGCAGAAAAGAGGCTGTTCTTCACCACTCTTGCGTATTTCACATAGCCTCCTTCCGAGACGGAGCATATCGTTTCAGTTTGCAGGGAAACTCAATTAACAATGGAGACCAATCTGTAATAACACCTATGCAACATCAGACTTATAAAGCAGAATTTAACAGAATTCATGTATTTCGAGGGAACATCACATATTCAGAGAGCAATGCACTGGCCTCACATCACCCAGTTCCTTTGTTTCATTGCGAGTACGGCAGTTTTATCCCTTTACCCACAGTCAACAGTGTCAGTCTAGTGTGCGATTTAACTCCTGTTAAAGAACAAACACCAATGTGTGTTAAAAAAAGAAATTTTGTTGTTTTTTGGGAATTATCAGCATTTCACACAATTCCGAAGCCATCCTGCCACTTTTCCCCCCTTTGTTTATACATCGGATCAATTACCCAGGCACACACCCGCATGGCTAACAGTATTTATTATATCTTTATTATTATATTCTGTCGGCGCAGCAGCAGTACAGCAAAATTCCTGCGTTATCAGGGCTTGTGCTGAATTTGGCATAAACCATTGTGTTTATCATCGAAATCTGCTTTGCTGTTTCTCTGCCAGGTCAGGGACCTGTACTGTGTGCAGAAGAAATGTGTTCAGACTTCCAAAGAAAAACACTGTGACAGAGCATCGCTGCAGAAAACCCGGTGAGAGGAAGCGCTAGTTATTTTGATCCCCAATTAGCACGCTCTGACACCTCGATGTTGCTGGGGGTCTCCTCTGAGTGCGGCACCACGCACCTCACACCTCCACCGCAGCTCCGGCGTCCTGTCTGATGGCTCCCACGCAGTCACGGGGCCAGTGCCGGAAGGTCTCACTGCCTTGGACGTCATTCCCTCTGCAGTGCCGTGATTCGCTTTAGCATCGCTTACCTCCTTTCGTTTAATTCACGTGTTTTCACAGTTAAATTAGAACATCTTTTTCACCCAGGCACAGGAGTTCCCTTTCATTAATTTTTGAAACTCTCCACCCAGCAAAGAACATCTGTGTCATATAATTGCAAGAAGTTCATAATCTTTTTTCCCCAGACTTGAGCTTGCGTTGCAGATGTCTACAGCTGCTGATGTAAGGGTGTGTCAGGCAAAAGGTGCCCGGTGTCTCGTGTTGTACCACAGATGATTGGCTGGAAGTAACACTTATGTCAGGCTTACATCCTGTTAGAATAAGTCACCCCTTTCATGCCACGGCTTCTTGTCTTGTTTTATTAAGAGCAGTGACCCCATAAGACTTTCGCCATCTTTTTAAGCGCTGAAACAGATGCCAGGCAAGTAGTACTCGAAACTACGGGGTTACGAATAACAGCATGTCAAAATCTTGAAACGCATCAAAAACACACCTCACCCCACACCGCAAAAATGTCGCACGTGTTTTACACATTCACATATTTTTTGACAGTTCTGATGCTACACACTGCGAAACGTACGGCAAGTCAGTTAGGGCAAGTGTTTGATTTTTTTTTTTCATTTTGTCTACACCTCCCTAAAATGAAGACTCTTATGCCATGAATGTTGACTTGTGAAAACATGTCAAAAACTGTAGAGCAAGCGTGCTACGTGCTGATGGCTGCTCTCGGAAGGGTGCGTTTCAGCATCGAGAGATCCCATGGCCGTCACAGCAATAAACTGACCAGAGCAGCAATCCCTAGAGCCAACTCCTCCAGAGAGCATTCATTTTGTCTGCCTCATCCAGAAATATGCTCCCTTCGTGCCTTTGTCACAGCTTCTAAACTTAGCCTGTCCAAAAGCGATGCAGCTTGTTGCTTGTTTAGTTATGGGCCACATGGACAGCTGTTTAAGGGCAGTGAGATGTGTGACAGCTGCATGCAAAATCTGGACTGCTCCGTCAGACCGTATACAGGTCTTCAAGCTTGAACCTGGAACACCAAATAAGCTTTGTGTAATGTTACACCGACACAAAATCTAGAAAGAATAAAATAAAATCAAAAAGAAGCTTTCCTTGGCATGTATAGCATGTATTTTAATACACTAAATAGCAGTGTGTTAAGTTATATTTGTTACATTTCATTATACAGTACACAAATACAGTCTTTCATCTACAGCAAAAAAAAACCCATCAAAGATGTTTTTCAACATATAAAATTGAAACTTGCTTCAGGGCTCTCTGTACTTGACCTCTAACAGAATATACTTAAGGAAAGAAAAGAAATATACCACTTACTCACTGGTATTGTTCAAACGTAGTACATGTCATACCCCTGACCTAGGTTTCCTTTATGTTGTATTATGCTCATAATATCCCGTATTTTTTGGGGAAATGTAATGTGTCACATTACTGAAAAGTCACTCCGTCCTCATTTTCTCTCCAAGAAATTCTCAAGTACAGTAGCAGATACAGCATGCTTTAAGGACGCGGGTAAGAAGAAAATGGAGCATGTGAACGGCCCTGTGAGCAAAATGACTCTCCAATCACTTCAGCATGCAGAAGGGCCAGAGACTGATGTGGTTATTTGAATTAATGACAAGTCAAGGGTTGCCCCAGGCAGATGTTCTAGCTGAGCATCAATGGAGCATTGTGTACCATCCCAACAGGGGCTGGATACACAAACTCCCACCGTTGCAATGCTGGAAATAAACATGTCAAAGGAAGAACTCAAAGGAAATTCATTCAAATATCAGGATGTGAACAGTTTGCTCTAGTAAAGTTCAACATGATGTCAGCCATCTGCAACTTCTTGTGTATGAAGTGATTTTCTTAATGGTAATTACTTACAGGACTGCGCAGAGGACTGGGAAGTGGATGGGGATGGTGCAGTTTAGACCAATTGTAGAGCTAATGCTAATCATATTAAATCATCTCAGACCAAAAACTAGGAAGTAAAAGGTTTCCTCAAAGTGTTAAGTGCATTAATTCATAGCAGAAAAATTAGCTTGAACCTGACTTGTCTTGCATGAAAAACGATAAGTTGAGGAAAGAGCCTTTTACTTGACGGAAATTATAGCCTACATGATACGCCTTGTTTCCCTCACAACAGAGTGGGTGTGAATCACGTCCTCTTCACAAAAACACCCAAGTTCCTTTGGTCAGGATTAAATCTACGCATATGACTCAGAAAATGTGTGCATGAAACTTGTGGGACTGTAAAACTGCAGGGCTCAAGCATGGAGTTCACTATAAACCAAAAAAAAAACGAAAAACTATTCAGACAAATGTACGAAAGGGAGAAACTTGTATTTAAAATTCATGTCATTACTTCAGAATTGTTTGAACTTCACAAGTCAAATGCCCTGTGTAGTACTCAGTATATACAGATTAATAACATTAACCACAATTTATCTCTTTTGTTTACGCCAACCACGGGTTTAAAAAATTATCCGATGAACAATGAAAACTACAAAGTCCAATTGTTTCCATTTATCACTGCTGAATGTGTCACATCCAAATGTGGCTGACAAATGAATCCATATACAAAAATGGACATCATTTGGGTAAGTACTTTAATCTTGGTGGGCTCTATTCATAATGATACTAATATAGTTTCATTACAGGCGTCACACAATTTTGTTTCCTAAACAACTACACAAAATATAAAGTATAGTGACTAAAGGCACCGTGTTAGTCTAATCTGCAACAGATTTGTTTAATATGAGAACACCTTCATAGTTTATTGGGTATATTCACGAAACAAATTAATCACATTTTAGCACAATAGAATAAGTAACATGGCTAGACAAGAGACTTCAGTGCAAATTTAAAGTAATTTTGTCCTGGCCTTCACCGACTGCTTTTTCATGCTGTCAGTCTCTGTTACCTTCTCGGACAGCCTTTTCATTACTCATAAAAGACAAAGTCATATTTATTAAAGCACACATACTGGATCAGCCAGCCTCCCTTCATATGGTTTCAACAACTGAACCAAAAACAAAAAGCCAATTGCATTTGCTTCTTTTACATTTAGCTGCATTATAAAAGAAAACATACAGCGACGCAAGCAGGCCACTTCTGTTTTTCTTGTTTTATTGACTGCATGCTGCGGTTTCTTTCTAGGGTACAGAGGGAGGGGATGTTAATTAGACTCCTTTAGAGAAGAAGCTTCACTACAATAACATGGCCTAACGGGGACGGACATTGTGCTTTAGAAAAGTTTTATTGAAAGTCAATGAGGAGCTCCAGAACTGGGCTACAAGAAGATTTTCTGAGTTCATGTTATACAGTAACATAGTTTTCTGAAAGGGTGTTTGCCCAGAGTAAAATGTCTTAAAAGATGAAAAGGTCTTAAAAATAAAACCCTACTGAACTCTACACTTGACCGTTAGGTCACTGATGTCTCACTGATGCTTTACCGTTTTTCACTGCCTGTAATCATCATGCGGTTCTGCTCCACCCTGTACTTCCGGTGTTATCTCTATATAACAAAAAAAATTAGAATTATAAAAAATTATTAATTCATACATTGGCATGAATGTATGTATATATATGTGTATATAATATGGATAAATGTATATATTTATATATGTATAATATAGATATATAATATGTACACTATCTGTACATACATAGTGCATTATCCTTGCTACTATTGTACATACTCTATAGATGTATATATATATATATATATATATATATACTGTATATTCCTACTGCTACCTGCTCAACAGCTTCTGTACATACTCTCTGCCATATCCTATTTATTTACTTGTTGTACATATATTTCTTATATTTAACTGCACTTGTACATTTGCACAATTCTACTATTTGCACTTCTGGTAGATGGTAAACTGCATTTCATTGCTGTGTACCTGTACTATGCAATGACAATAAAGTTATATCTATCTATCTATCTATCTATCTATCTATCTGATAAATACAGTCCACAGTTGGTTGAGAATGTAACTAACATCTGGTATTATTACATATTACTATAATATTTTATAATTATGCTTCATACACTGGCATGAATGTTTTTGGAAAAATCAAATGAGTTACAATTTATTCCCCTTTTCAAAATGTGACACATAAGAAAAAAAACATATTTGCCAATAGCCATCTTTCCCAAGCTTGATGGTCAATACCTACGGGTGTATTTCTCACACATTTTCAGTATTAACAGTAATTATTTACTTCCCAAAGCTCTTTGAAGTTGACAACATATTCTCAGTATCAATGTATATTTGGTCTGACAATGAAAAAAAATAACTAACACCCAGCATTATTACATATTGCAATAATTATGTATTTTATATACAGACACAAATGGAAAACTTCTGCTCAAATTTTATTTGTGTTCTGATTTAATTCACCCACATTATTAGTAAAATCAAATGAGTTAATTATTCTGCAATAGGGGAGCGTGGTGGCACAGTGGGTTGGACCGGGTCCTGCTCTCCGGCGGGCCTGGGGTTCGAGTCTCACTTGGGGTGCCTTGTGGCGGACTGGCGTCCCATCCTGGGTGTGTCCCCTCCCCCTCTGGCCGTACGCCCTGTGTTACTGGGTAGGCTCCGCGACCCCGTATGGGACAAGCAGTTCCGAAAATGTGTGTGTGTGTATTCTGCAATAATTCCCCTTTTCAAAATGTGACACATCATTAAAAGAAGGAAAAAAACATATTTGCCAATAGCTATCTTTCCCAAGGCCGATGATCAACACCAGCAAGTGTATTTCTCACACATTTTCATTATTAACAGTACTTCCCAAAGCTCTTTGGGGCTGACGACAAATTCTCAACATCCATGAAAGTTTATTATAACAATGAAAAAAATGACCTGCACCAGTGATTTCTGAGAGCTGCGAAAAGCAGCTTGCTGCAAGGCTTCTGGAGGGATCCCTGCTGTGAGTCTATTTTCATTGTATGTCACCATCTTTATGCTACTTTGCCACCATTGGCTCAGTAATGCAGACAGACAGAGCAATTATTCACCCATGGTTTACCATTGTAAAAGCGATAATTTGATAAGTCTTATCATTTGATGGCTGTGTAACATATGGTAAGCCTGGAGCTTCTGCTTTTATTTGCTACATAACCACAAAATTCACCATTTGAGGACTGCTTGAATTTACAATACTTTAAATGCCTTGCATAAAAAAAAGCCTTTGGAGACTGCAGGGATCTCTGCAGTAATTAAATTATGCAACTGTATTATTTTACTTATGTGTATGTACAGAGTGAGAAACCAGTCCTACCTAATCCTGGATCAGGGAGAGATTAAATGCAGTTAAGGTCCATCTTCTTGGGGAAAAGTGACCAATTTTTCAACAGCTGATTGTAAAACTTTTACTAAACCACATGAATAATGTACATTGACATGAAATATGTGTATTCGCACATTGGTGCGCTTTACTCTTCAAGGCCACTAACGCAATCCAACATAACTAAGCAGCATACATTGGAATTTCTATATTTACACCGTTTTAGCCCTGTGAATTAAAGTTTGATGTGAAACAAGACTAAAAGTGATAAATAGCAAACAAAAAAATTGTTTACGAATATAATTCTATTAGAATAGTACAACAAAAGCAAAAAATGTCTGTTCCATAAGTAGTCTGAAACCTCGGAGAACTATTTTCCTTGCAAAATCACTCTTACATATTATGAAATCCAAACTTGTCCTTGTATATAACACTTTACCTTATAGTTATCTCAATAATTAGAAATTTAGACCCAACTCAACAGTTAGCGACCAGGTACACAGCCAGCTATACATGGCATTCAGTGGTCAACACAACTTTTGCCAGAAATCATCATTTCTGGGGACCATGGTCTTCAATTCCTGTACGGATTTCATGTTACGCAACACATACGCAGTTGTGAATTAAAAACATAATTCATAATCACTGGGATCATCCCAGAGAACATTTTTGTAATTCTCCTGCTGGTTTACTCCTCCCAAAAACATGTGGACGAGTGACAAATCATTTAGGCCTGGAGCCAAAGAAGTGGGAGTATCAAAAGGAGGCAGCGAGGGATTACACATGCACTTAAATGCAATGTCTTGTCACTGCCCACAATAAACACAGGCCAAAGGGAAGTTAGACCAAGTGCAACAAACAGGCCTTTTTTATGAGTACGCTTATTAACCCCAGGGTGACTGGGGGACACCCAGTATTTATATTTATGTTAAATTACAATACGGAAATTCTTCTGTGCAGATTAAAGTTTGGAAAATCACAAGAGTAGTACGAGTTACTGTGGGAAAGGAATTTTAACTGGTTCCTACTTCAACCCATTTTTACTTCAGTACAATTTGAAAAGGTTTTTAAACGAGTGCCAAAAGTGAACCTCACACAGCGTTCAGCGTGAGGACATACCAACTGCTACTTACAGTCTTTTCTACAATTGTGCAACATGCCC
The DNA here is from genome assembly GCF_900964775.1 of Scleropages formosus. NCBI lineage: Eukaryota > Metazoa > Chordata > Actinopteri > Osteoglossiformes > Osteoglossidae > Scleropages > Scleropages formosus. The sequence continues at coordinate 15,027,012 of NC_041816.1, forward strand.
CTTATTTGGATACGTAACCATATGATGCATCATATGAAATTAAAACAGATGCTTTAACAGCCTCATTATGATGAGTCTTATTACGGGGTGGCATGGTGGCACAGCGAGTAGCGCTGCTGTCTCACAGCACCTGGCTGGTGCAAGAGGATGTGGCTTCTATCCCTGCTCAGTCGGGTGCTCCGGTTTCCTCCCACGCTCCAAGGGCATGCTGTTCAGGTTCCCCCATAGCGTGTGAGTGACGGAGAGAGTGTGTTCCACTGATGTATGGATGAGTGACCCATTGTAAGTAGTGTATCTAGCAGTGTAAGTCACCACGGTGAATAAGGTGTGTGGATTGATAACACTACATAGAGCTCAATGGAAGTGGCTTTCGAGAAAAGTGTCTGCTAAATAAATAAATGTAAATGGTGACAAGTGGAACTGAATGTAGCCATTTTTGAGGGTTGCAGCTGCCAGAGAAAAACGCAGCTAATGTTAGCTTTTTCCAGTGGCTCCAATGCCCATTCGCCTTCAAACGGGCACATGGTTCCATTCCATGATTCCAAGGATGCATTCCAAATCCATATCTTTTCCAAATCACTCTTTGCAACGGAAGACTGCTTCTGCCGACAGTTTAAATGCAACCCAGCTTTTAAATTCCCGTCTGTGTGCAGATAACCTAGAAAATGTAAACAGGTCTCTGTCTGAACACATCCAGGCCCACTAAGGTGCACTTGTTGATGCAATGTGTTTATAATGCTGGGCTTACTCTAGTACAGCACCTCTCACTGCCTGGAGCACAGTAGGGAAAGTTTTTTTTTTTTTTTAACAAAATGTGTTAGCTATGCACTGTGATCGTTAAAATGTCAGAAAATTAGGAACTTGTACACATACTGTATATGCTCTATCTGAAACATTTTATTTTTCCAGGTTGTTAAGCATGTTGAGGGGGGCGCGGTGGTGCAGTGGGTTGGACCGGGTCCTGCTCTCCGGTAGGTCTGGGGTTCAAGTCCCGCTTGGGGTGCCTTGTGACGGACTGGCGTCCCGTCCTGGGTGTGTCCCCTCCCCCTCCAGCCTTACGCCCTGTGCTGCCGGATTAGGCTCCGGTTCCCCGCGACCCCGTATGGGACAAGCGGTTCAGATGATGTGTGTGTGTGTGTGTGTGTTAAGCATGTACTACCTTATCTGCTTATGTAACTGAGCTATTACCAACCATACTACAGAATTAGTCTATGACACGCTTTGTTTTCTAGTTTCTACTGCCACTTGAATCATACTGAGAATTGTGTTAAATGCAGATTATGAAGAACAAAGTCCTCAAAGGTTCTTGATGCGCTAAACTTACACTGCTAATGTCCTTTTGTACCATATTTACACTAAACCCTATTCTAATTGCTTTGACCTGTGGTGCCTCTAGTGCTGACTGCCCAGTGAATGACTGCTTCATACAGAGACTCTATAATGACTGTATGCCTTCATAGTTGAGACCTCTTGTTGAACTTGCAGGCTGGTGGGATTCATGGGAGTCTGAAAAGACATTTGTGTTGAGCAGGGTCAGGGAAGCTGCCAAGAGGAGGTAAATATTTCAGATTTTTATGTCTATTCTGTTCAGAACTGCTTCGAGTTCAGCATTTTACTATAAATCTTATGTTGTGCATTTTGAATTTAACACACTTTTCTGTTGTGCTTTTCCGAAAAAATTAGTGATAAACCACTCAAATTTTATCACTTACCAAATGGCTGAAATCATAAATGGATACTGGCAATGCAATGGCACACTGGAAACAAGGCATTAAGTGGTAAGAGGCAGATATCACTCTAAGGAATGGCAGGTCCCTGACAGCTGTGCCACAACCGAATGCCTCAAGGCCATTTCCTGCCATTAGAAAGACAATGTTCAGTTAGTTGCTCCTTCATGAGACAGGCAGCATCGGCATAAGTTACCAGAACAAGCTAATAAACCTAAACTGTCTAAGTAACATGAGAGAAATTATGGATTTCCATCTTAGAAACTGCTGTTCTGTGTAAGGAGGCAAAACTTAGCAGTAATGTTTTTCTATCCCAAAGCTCTCCAGTTTAGGAATGTTCAGCAGCAACTCTCGCAGCCCATGATCACGAATATAGCCGGCTCTCAGCTCCCGTGTAAAATTCTGCAAGTACAGTTACGCTATGTTAAGTCCACTTATTCTGTCTGTCACACTACTCGAAGATTAGATGGCAACCAGCGCTGGATGGGTACCAGGCTATATTTAGCGTCTCCGTCCGACAAGAGTGGCATTATTTTTATGTCAGCTCCATGCGCGTTGACTCAGAGGAGCTGTAATGTCGATACTGCAGTGAGCTGTGTCGCTGCCATTAATGGCGTCCCTCCCCCATAGCGTGTCCCCTGTGACAAAGCTGAGAGGTGTCAAGACAAAGCGTCACTGGCTTGAAGACAAATGGCGGAGTGTCACACTAAACATCTGCTTTTGCTGGCATCAAATGTCCAACAAGTTATAAGCATGTTTACGTCAAGAAAATATTGATTTACCGAGTGGAAAAACTGCAGAAATAGAAACACGAGGTAGCTGTGGAAAAAAAAAACTTCAATACCAGCACCTGTCATCCAAGGATCTCTGACATAACTAATGCATAGTATCCGAAGGAGTGATGCTGTCTAGCTACTTTCTACCAGAATGGTCAACAGAATTACTTACGAAAAAGATCCTTGCTGAGACGTACGCCCCTTTAGAGAAATGCGTCTGCTAAATGAATAAATGTAAATGTTCTAATTTCTGAAAAGACAAAGAAAATGAAGTGAAACAGATGGGAGAGCTAATCAGCATGTAATGATTCCTACTCTTAATACAGTATAAAGTGCTGTAGATCACAAAGCAGGAGCTCACTTTTAAACCGTGTCTGGAAAGCAGCCCAGCATATGGACGCAGCTCTGAGACACTGGTTTTCCACTCAGTCCTGTGGGAAAGGTGTCCTTTACTTGCCCCTCCGTTATTAACCTGCCCTACAATACCTCCTTTTAACTCACGAAACCCTCCCAGAGCTACATAAATGTGTCATAATAAAAAGATGTCTGTTTTAATGTGATGATTTTATGTTCTATAACTCTTCCTTTACTGCACCTACTAATAACATGATGGTTGGTAAGCTATCTTTTTAATAAATGAGGAAAAAAAAACTGCTTGTCAAAGAAGCTAATGTGTATTTCTGAAAAAACAAGCAGATGTATGTTAATGATTAGTACTGAAGGAAAATAAAAATGACAAATTGATAGAACTCAGAAAGACATGTCATAGAGCCATTCTTTTCACATAACCATTTCTCTTTTATTTTCAGTAATAATTAGCCATTATTTTCTTCCATACAAAATGAACTTGCCTGCCTACTAACGTCTGTGGAGAAATCATAAGTTCATTCAATAAAAGACCAGAGTTTAACCCATTATAAATTAACTTCATGTTAAAGACTATTTTACTTTCCTTGTGCTTAAACTTGACCAAAGTCATGTAAACCATTTAGACAGTAATTTAACAGATGAAATTCCAGGTTAAATTCAATCCTTTGACAAATTATGAAATACAGTCAAACTCAAGGTTTGGTAAAGACAGACAACGACCTTCTGTGATGTTATTCCCCAGCTCCAGAGGTCAATAAAGACTGCCAGTAGGATCAGTCAATGATGGCTTCACAAGCCTGTCTATAGAGGTTAAAGTAATCCATGTGTGATAATGAATCAACATAGCATTGAATTACTCTATAACATTGAAATATTTGGCAATTAAATCAAAATATCACAACTTAACTGAACATACAGTCATGTGAAAAAGAAAGTACACCCTCTGAACGAAGTACACCGTATGGTTTTACGTATCAGGACATAATAAAATCATCTGGTCCTTAGCAGTTCTTAAAATTAGGTAACTACAACCTCAGATGAACAACAACAACAACAACAACAACAACAAGACATGACATATTACACTGTGTCATGATTTATTTAACAAAAATAAAGCCAAAATGGAGAAGCCATGTGTGGAAAAACTAAGTACACCTCATGATTCAACAGCTTGTAGAACCACCTTTAGCAGCAATAACTTGAAGTAATTGTTTTCTGTATGACTTTATCAGTCTCTCACATTGTTGTGGAGGAATTTTGGCCTATTCTTTACAACATTGCTTCAGTACATTGAGGTTTGTGGGCATTTGTTTATGCACAGCTCTCTTAAGGTCCAGCCACAGCATTTCAATCGGGTTGAGGTCTGGACTTTGACTGGGCCATTGCAACACCTTGATTCTTTTCTTTTTCAGTCATTCTGTTGTAGATTTGCTGGTGTGCTTGGAATCATTGTCCTGTTGCATGACCCAATTTCGGCCAAGCTTCAGCTGCTGGACAGATGGCCTCACATTTGACTCTAGAATACGTTGGTATACAGAAGAGTTCATGGTCGACTCAATGACTGCAAGGTGCCCAGGTCCCGTGGCTGCAAAACAAGCCCAAATCATCACCCCTCCACCACCGTGCTTGACAGTTGGCACGAGGTGTTTGTGCTGATATGCTGTGTTTGGTTTTTACCAAACATGGCGCTGTGCATTATGGCCAAACATCTCCACTTTAGTCTTGTCTGTCTAAAGGACATCCAGAAGTCTTGTGGTTTGTTCAGATGCAACTTTGCAAACCTAAGCTGTGCTGCCATGTTCTTTTGAGAGAGAAGAGGCTTTCTCCTGGCAACTCTTCCAAACAAATCATACTTGTTCAGTCTTTTTCTAATTGTACTGTAATGAACTTTAACATTTAACATTCTAACTGAGGCCTGTAGAGTCTGAGATGTAACTCTTGGGTTTTTTTGCAACTTCTCTGAGCATTGCACAGTCTGACCTTGGGGTGAATTTGCTGGGACGTCCACTCCTGGAAAGATTGGCAACTGTCTTGAATGTTTTCCACTTGTGAATAATCTTCCTCACTGTAGAATGATGGATTTTAAATTGTTTGGAAATGGCCTTATAACCCTTCCCAGATTGATGGGCAGCAACAATTGTTTCTCTAAGATCATTGCTGATGTCTTTCCTCCTTGGCACTGTGTTACCACACACCTGAATGCTCCAGACCAGCAAACTGCCAAAACTTCTGCTTTTATAGAGGTGGTCACACTTGCTGATGATCAATTAATCAAGGGCATTTGATTAACAGCACCTGGCTGCTACTTATCCTCTTAATTTCTATGGAAACAGTAATGGTATACTTAGTTTTTCACACATGGCTTCTCCATTTTGGCTTTATTTTTGTTAAATAAATCATGACATGGTGTAAAATGTCATGTGTTGATGTCGTTCATCTGAGGTTGTATTTACCTAATTTTAAGACCTGCTAAGGACCAGATGATTTTTTATTATGTCCTGATATGTAAAACCACAGAATTCAAAGAGGGTGTACTTTCTTTTTCACGTGACTGTATATGGGACATGGTTGCACAACAGGTAAAGCTGGTGACTTAGAGCTTCTGAGCTGTTTGGTGAGTGTGGGGTTTGAATCCATACCTGGGTGTGTAGAGTTTGCATATTCCTCCTTGTGCTTGTACCCCCCAGACATGCACAGAACAACTCAGCGGCAAACTAGTTCTGTTTCTCCCTTATCTTGGAACCTATGCAAGTGGTTACTATGAGTCAGACTACTTGAAGACACATCCATCCAACTGAACATATAGTACTATATGTTCATAACTGAATGTATACTATAAATCTGTAATTAACTGACAGACATCCAATATATTATCTATTGTGTATACAATTTATACCAGAATTCTAACAAAAATACAATTTTTCACACTTTTATCACACTGTTTACATTGTATGTAGGTTTTTACTGTTTACATTGTGTAGGTTTTTATATTCCATTATTAAAACTATCTATTTACATATTTATCCAAAAAACGTTTTGTATATTATAGATAGTGTTCACTTTTTCCTCTATGTTTCACTAGTAATATCTTTAACTTTATATTACTTTAATTCACCTGGACTCCTAAACCTCTTACAAAGACAGTAATAATAATAATGCCTTTCATTTGAAAAACACCTGTGGTAGATATTATTATCTGTGTCATTATATCTATACAGAAATTCTTTCCATATCACACACACACACACACACACACACACATTTTCAGAACTGCTTGTCCCTTACGGGGTCACGGGGAACCGGAGCCTACCCAGCAACACAGGGCGTAAGGCCAGAGGGGGAAGGGGACACACCCAGGACGGGACGCCAGTCCGCCGCAAGGCACCCCAAGCGGGACTTGAACCCCAGACCCCCCGGAGAGCAGGACTGCGGTCCAACCCACTGCGCCACCACACCCCCTTCTCTTTCCATATCAACAGACTTCATTTTCATCTGTATGAGCAACAAAACATATCATGCGTAAAAAAACTCACACACACACACACACTTCCAGAACCGCTTGTCCCTTACGGGGTCACGGTGAACCGGAGCCTACCCAGCAACACAGGGCGTAAGGCCAGAGGGGGAAGGGGACACACCCAGGACGGGACGCCAGTCCGCCGCAAGGCACCCCAAGCGGGACTTGAACCCCAGACCCACCGGAGAGCAGGACTGCGGTCCAACCCACTGCGCCACCGCACCCCCCGCGTAAAAAAACTGATAAACTAAAACATAATTTACTGAAGATATGATGAAATGATATTAATTTATAAACCTCTAATGTGCCCTAATACAGAGAAATCCTTATTTGTCGTTTAGAATGATTCTTAGTGCAAAATTCCTCCACAAATGCTGGCTGACTGATGTAGATATATAATAAATGACTGGACAGGTTCCAGCAAGTTGTGATTTCACCTTTGATTGTCTTTTTTGGAAAATAACACAGAGAAAACAGCTGTGGAATCTCCATCTGTCACTGATACTTGATGAAAATACAGGTTAAAAACATTATGCTCAAGGAAGTTTGAGAATCACTAAAACCTACTAAAACAAGGCTTCAACAGTTAAATCAGATTTTGCAATTACTAGCAAAACCTAAAATAAAAAAAATTTATACACATAACCTGGCATGTGTATATCTATCTTACAAAAGTAGAGAGAGAAACAATAAAGCTTTATACTTTTACCTGGGAATCATCCAGAGTACAGAAAATACAGATATATAATTCACCACAGTGTAATCTTACCATCTGAAATCAAAAAGGGTAATATGTTGAATAATAAAAAGAACTTGGCAAGTGACTACAATGGCCTTAATTGTCCTCTTACTACCTTTGAATTACCACAGTTCAATGTGCTTAATAAGCCATGTATTGCGAGTCTATACAGGGATTGCGAGTCTATACAGGGATTTGCCTCTCCATCTATCCTACCTATCACATCTATCCAACCACATACACAATTTACCGATGACTGCTCTGTATGGATTTCATAGTTGAAAAGAGTTGTAGGACTTTTAAAACAAGAACCTCTGAGGACCATTTGATCTGGCTGGAGCACAACCCACACAAAGAAGTAAGAAGCAATGCTAAACAAAGTAAAATAGGTTTTGTACAAGACATGCAAGATGCAAGTGGTATTAAACATGTTTACCACCTAGTAAATGTGGCCTCTGCCAGCTACAGTACTTTGGCACTATGAAGGAACATACTTCAGCACCAGTGGCACCAATGGTACCTACACTGTCATCAAATAGACCCCATACTGGGAGCTTCTGCAACACCAAATAAACTGCAGTCTGAAAACCAGCTACAGCATTACATTAAACCCCACTGGTACCTAGTACATTAACTCTGAGGTCTCACAAAGGTACCTACTCCAGCACTACACAGGTACCACAATGATACTTACTTCAGCACCATACAGACCAAAAACTGGAACCTTCTACAAAATCATGTAGACCCCAGACTGATAGTTAGCCTCAAATATATAACTCCCATGCTGGTATCTCAAACACCACATGGGTCGTAATTGCTGTGTACAACTACTAATGCAGGGAGATGCTATTCACACAGCACAGTACAGAGGTAGAGGTTAAACCTTTGTCTGCAAATAAGGTTTAGGGAAATTAATCATAATTATAAACATACACAAAAGTTGTGTATTACCTAGCTTTAAAAGTAAATCAGTGCTTTGTAAATTGTCCAAATTAAATATGCAAATAAAGCTAACTAAATAATTATGGTCTAAATGACTGAAGATCTTGTGGCAGCCCTGAATCATCTACCTTATACTAGATCTGCAAATGTTTCTGCCATATGTAACCTGAAAAACAACAGAAAAAAATATTACCAGTGATGATGAAAACTGTATGTGCCTTCACAGACCCTCTGCTTCAGTAGGAATATTCAGTGCAGTAAATTGCCAGGTGTTGGAGAAGCTGCCACAGCACATCTGTAAGTCATAGGCTGTAGGCTATGATATCACCAGCACATCAGAGAGGAGCTCAGATGGCCAGCAGTACTTAACATTACGCTCATAATGACGCCAGTAGATATTAGTCATGTCAATATGGCAGTTAATTTAGCCACCGCCCTAATCCAGGGCTTCAACATAAGTTCATGGATACAAAGAAGTTTTTTTTTAAATCCATGGCAAGTCAAATTGTCAAAAGTCCCTTAAGATCTTGATTTGTTAAAACAACACTAGCTAAAAGTCTAAGAGAACATACAATGCACCAGTAGCAGTTAACATCATCACATTCTAGGGTCAGAGCATCTTGTCTTTCTTTGAAAAAATACAAATTCCATGCTTATCAAATCCAAGAAACTGATGTCAGCAGATTTTTATCTTCATAACGCATAAAAATTCTCACCAAAGTTCCAGTTACACCTTTTACACAGCTCCGAAATTACACATTTTAGTAGTATAGGGCAATGCCATTTTTACAGTGCATGCAGTACATACTCAAACTGTTACATACTGTAATGTAAAAGAGATGATTGTCCATCAAGGTTATTGTGTTCCACTTTGTTAGATATATTATATTTCAGTTAATGTCATAAGTTTCTAAAACAGAAACACATTTGGGAATGCTGTGTTATTTGCAAGAAACATACAGCTCATTGAAATTAATTACAAAGCAGTTTCTGTTATGGCACCAGATCCAGGTGCATAGATGACAACTGAAATATTGTGCTTAATGCAGAACATCTTCAGTGCATCTTACGCAATATTATTTAGAAGTCCCTGCAAGAAGTAATGTGCACTGTATATGACTACATGCTGACGTCTGGCCACGGTTTCTCAGTTTTCAGAACAAAACCTAGACACGGAGCCAGTCTCAGCAAGCTCTTGCTCCAGCCAGCTGGTCAGAAAACTAAAGTGGTGTATTATGGGAGGGAGCCACCTTAGGGAGTATCAACTGTTCAATTAATTCACTCTAATTACAAGCTTTGTTTCCGTGTCCGCAGACCTTTTCAGGTCACTCCCTGTTAAAAGCAATTCTCCTGCCACAGTGAAGCCTTACGAAAAAAAACTTACTTAAAAAACCAAGTCCACAGCTACGAATTTCCTTTCACAGAAAAAGGGGAAAGCAGCCAATGCTGAACTGCCATTTGATTGATTTGTGTTTTCCGGCTAGATAGGTCCAAGTTTGCTTTCAGAGCTGCCTGTATAGCCCCCTCCTTTGGAGTCATTGTGAAGGGCACAGCGTGAGCAAGACGTAACTTCCTTTCTGCCCATGAGCAGAAATAAAACCAAATGCCTTCCACTGAAAACCTGTCTGCACCTTGTGTCTGAGTGTGGCTCCTTCCAAAGAGGACTGCAGTAGAGACAGAAATACTAAAGGGTAACTTTCAAAGGAAGCAAAAAACAGATTAAATGTTCCTCACTGGCCACACACAAACACACAAGTCATTCTCAGTACCAATATATTAATTTGAGTTTGATCTTAAAGGTTTCAGTATAGTCACTTATAAAGTGAAACCTTTTTTCCTGTTTCTTAAAATAAATAAACAAGCAAAATATAAATCCTATGAATCACACACATCTTGTAAGGTTGTTTTTTTAATACAAAATACAGCTGCTTTTGAATTAGAGTGAAATTAGGTTCAATCCATTCCCAAGATTTACAGAGTACAGATTACACTGGCCACTTTTAACAACTAACAATTAACTAATAAAAACAGAGTAGATGAAGAGTTGAATTATTAGTAAACCAATTTTATAATATCAAACCATGATATTGTTAAATAACTTTATTAATAAAGTACATCTTTTCCAGAAATATGCAGTGCCTGTTTGCTAAAAATGCAGGGTCTTGCATATCAAAAAAGTCCATACAAGCCCTGAACAAAACTGCCCTGGACCAGGAAATGTAGGGAGATATATGAATAAAACATGATGCAAGAAGTTCTGTGGGAGAAATATAGCCAGATAGCCTAGGGTTTTGGCTTGTCAATGCATCCAAATCACTGTCAGCATATAAATAGAATGAAACTTCTGCAGCAGGCTTAAAACAGAAAATGTCCTTTTTAAAATGAAATAAGTTCGCATTTTGCTTTTCCAACTGCTGCATGGCTTTTCTGTGATTATGACTGACAACTACATTTTAATATGCCATGAAGACATTTACAAGTAAAATAAATTCACAGTGTAATGGCGAGCTTTTGTTGGAAAGGACACATGCAGACATTAGTGCAGAAACACAAATACAGCTGTTTGAAAGTTACATAAAATGCACATTTGGCATTTAAAAATTAATACCCACTTCAGTTATCAGTATCCAGGTGAAAAGCAGTTATGATTTTCCTTTCAACCAAGATCAAATCAATTATACATTTGAAATTGCAACCTCAGTACAAGGCCTGATTGTGAAATTCAATTTATAATTTTTATACCAAATGTATGTTGAAAAAATTTTTGTAATATATTTGGCTTTGTCTGTTTAACTCTTTGACTCAAGTTAATTTATTTTGTTGTTCAACGACTAAAAAACATATCCAACTGGAGCTATAATTTGTCCAAATACCCTAAGCGTTTGGATCATTTCTTTTTTTAGACTTTTTTGTATTAAATATATATACTGTATGTGTATGTATAGGGAGGGGTGCGGTGGCGCAGTGGGTTGGACCGCAGTCCTGCTCTCCGGTGGGTCTGGGGTTCAAGTCCCGCTTGGGGTGCCTTGCGACGGACTGGCGTCCCGTCCTGGGTGTGTCCCCTTCCCCCTCTGGCCTTACGCCCTGTGTTGCCGGGTAGGCTCCGGTTCCCCGTGACCCCGTAAGGGACAAGCGGTTCTGAAAATGTGTGTGTGTGTGTGTGTGTGTGTGTGTATGTATACATACATACATACATACATACACACACACTTTTTTTTAAATTTGCTGAGCAATTCGGGTAGTACACAAGGGTGTTATCAAAAACCTCTCATGGCTTAAACTTGTAGCCTTCAACAGATTACAAAACTGTGCCCTTAAACCATTCACAACTAGTACAGAACTGGTGTTATTTCATTGTAGATGTACTATCATCCCTTACCATGCTCACACTCCATAGGTTCAGTGGAAGTAAACTGCATAAATATAACACCCCCCACATGTCAGAAATCTGTACCTTTTTCATAAGAACCACTGGGGCTTTGTTTTGATAAAAGACTGTGCCATGGTCCTCATCCATCCATCCATCTATCCATCCTCTGCCCTACTACATTCAAATCTCCTCTGCCTTTGTGGACACAATGCTGGATGCAGACAGTTCGTGACGGCCGTCCCTTTGAAAAAAGTGCAAATAAGGCTGACTTCAGAAACAGTATCATTTCTCAGACGTGTGTTTTTTTTCCTCCTGCTTTCTTGGCAAGCTTGCTGAGCATGTGAAGCTTGGCAGGGTTTTAATCAGCCCCTGTTGTGCAAACCACAGGCAAAGCAGCTTCTTCCAGATTCTATAAATGAACAGGAGACACGGTCTCATCCTGAAAGCCAACCTGACACATATTCAAGAAAACACAATACTTTCAATTTCAAATTGCAAAACAGAATATAATTATACCATTTAAAAATGGCTGATAACAATACATATAGTCAGGAGACTGTGTTCCATTTAGTTTAGTGCTGTTAAAGGACATAGCCTACACCCAGAGGCATTCCCTCAAACTGCTTTCCAGATCTCAGTCCAGAGTGGTTACATAAATTAAATGCAATGAAAATTTACAGTCTTCCATGAACACAGCCAGTGATCACAGGGTGCCTGTTGAAGTTGTTCATCCAGACCCACTTCAGCCTTGTGATCCCAAAGCATTTTAATTATTAGGTGCAGGAATAAATACAAATCATTTCCAGCATGTTCCACAGGCGTGTTTGGTACACCCTGACACGTGAAGGAGACTAGGGGTCAGAAAGAGGACCAGAGCCACAACGCCAAAGAAAGGGGTCCTTAAAAAATGTGAAGATCTGAACCAGTCAAGGTGTTGGCCAGTTAATACAGGCCAAGAGCCTGCAGAGCCCAAGCTTCTGCACTCAGGATCAATTTGAGCAAATGCACCTGAGACTACACTTCCAGGGGTATTTGCATTCTGATCAAAGTCCCTCCTAGACTCTGCACATAGCTCAAAATCACACTGGAAATTACATGGTAAGCAAGTCATAACTAGTTGATTCTTAGTGCACTGTAAACTAAACTCTGCAGCAAGCAGGGTGTGGTATGACCTTGGCTAACTGGAGAGCCATGTTTGTGGTTAGAACATGTCATCAGCCACTTTACAGTCCCAACTCTTCCAGCAAACCGTTTCTTAAGATACTCTCTTGCACAATACAAAGCCTTACATATGAAAAATGTTTCTGTGTATTTTACAAGTATTCTGACCGGGCAATACATCAATATACTAAATGCTTTGCATATTGTTTGATCCAGAATGATTAACCTCATTTAAATAAAAAACTGTGTTCAACATTACAACATACCCCTGTGCATAACTGATAATGCTCGTAGATGCTCTGAATATGTGACAAAAAAGAAATATGTTATAAACCTAAAGATGTTAAAATGTTTGGACTAATCGCTTTGATAATACAAAAATGTTAGGGCCAGTAGAAGAGTTTGAATTTACTATGGGAATTTGATAAAGCAGGGATCATGCAAAACTGCACCCCCTCGCTCCATTTGCTTGCTGCGGTATCAAGTGGATGCGAACATTATCAGTCCAAAGGCCTCAGGACATTGTCTTTCACTTACATCATGACTAAGGACCTAATGCACATACACTTTGGTAAAATCAGAATAACTGTAGCCACTAAGAAACAGAAAATCTGAAATTACAACATCCTGACACAGTCACAGGACCATGAACCTATTACAAAAGAAATGGCAAATAGGTCCTAATTCTCTCATCAGTACAAACAGGGTAGGGAATTCAATGTGAGCATAACACTTTTGCTGAAAAGAGTGTTCTTATTGATCAAGCTGGCATAACACACAGAACTTTTAGGCAACTGTCCCACAATATGCATGTGGGCTCTACATGGGTTAAAAATAGTCAACCCATCTGAGGTCAACCAAATTCAGGAAAAACTTTTATACTAGATCCCAAACGGGCAGTGATTAAACTGCAGTTGTGTCTGCAAAATAAGCCACATATAGCCCATGTAGGACCCGGTGTATGTCCACAACTGCTTGCCTACAAGAACTCTACCTGTATTCCACCTTAATCCCATTATTAATCCATGGGTAGACATACCATACTTGGCCCATGTGTGCTCTCAGCAGACATGTTTGCTGGGAAATGCTTCCCGACATGTTTCCTCACCTTGAGAGAAGTCTTAGAGAGTCGCTCCAAATCCTATGAACTTTTAGGCATTGTGCAAAAAGCTCTCATTGCAAGCTGTCTGCAGTGTCAGCAGCTTGGTTTGCATAGGTCACAGAAAGGATCACAAAATGACAAAGTAATGACTATCCACAATGCCGCAGATAACCTTTGCATTACGCAGCCTTGTCAGCAGCACTGACGGTGTGTGGCTCATTATCGGCCACAGGGGCCCTTTTATAACCTCTGCCACTATTTAAACAGAACCATACTAGAAAAGGCCTAATGGAGGTGCCACTGGAGAACGCTGTTATATTGAACACTTGCCCATTATTTCACAGAATTTACCTTATTGTCCAAAGTAGGTGTCACATAAATATTTTTTCTCATAAAATTTCCCACTGAGACATCAAGAAAGAGTCATTAATTTTAACGGAAGGTTTAAAGGCTTTCATGTTTATAATTATCTGTTTACAAAACAGGCTAGTGGTTGGCACATAATTAATGAGCAGAATAACAGTTCCAGATACCCAACTGTATGTCTGTATGGGCAGTGCTATTATGAAGTATGTTGTCATTCTACAAGCTTACCTGATAACCAGTCTACCTCAACCATTTGAAATATTCCATCTGCTTACAAATACAACATGCAAATGTGATGTTTGTCTTAAAGTGGTTTATACAGTCTTTATCCAGAATTTAAATCTTAAACTGCAATTTTTTTCCACCTTTAGAAGAAAAAGCTAATATATTAAGTTACTTGTTTTCTAAAGCAATCTGAATAATCTAGTATTTATATATGACAATTTTGCTGAAAGCTTTACAAAGATGCACTCATTCATCCATTCATTAACTGTCACATGCAGGGTCACAGTGGTTAGGAACCTATCCTGGAAGCATAGTGCATGAGGCAGGGTATACCCTGGATGGGACACCAGTGCATATCAGGGCAGCTACATTCATGTCATCCCTAATATAAAGACTTTGCAAAGCTAAGACAGAAGATAAATCACTAGAACCTACAATGCTGGCATATTATATCATGTCCTGACTATATCAGTCTGATGCCACAAGACTTCTGTGCCCTCTACTAAGATGGATATACCAAACTTTTTCCAAAACATCACTTTGTGCATATAACACTGTCCCCTGGTGTTATTTCTGACGAACGGAAAGCATCAGTAATATCCACCACTTACTATTATCAAAAGAATATTTCATGGCCTCTGAAAAAAATCAAAGGCATAAGATAAATACACACACTTTCTGAACCGCTTATCCCATACGGGGTCGCAGGGAACCGGAGCCTAACCTGACAACCCAGGGCATAAGGCTGGAGGGGGAGGGGACACACCCAGGGCAGGACACCAGTCCATCACAAGGCACCCCAAGCAGGACTTGAACCCCAGACCCACTGGAGAGTAGGACCCGGTCCAACCCACAGCACCACTGCACCCCCATAAGATAAATAACAGTATACAGTGACCTCTTGTGTACCACTGAACCCCCTGAATAATTTCAAAATATTTACGTGGCATTTATCAGGAGCGGATGTGGTAGCACAGTGGGTTTGGCCGGTGCCTGCTGTGTGGCAGATCTGGGGTTCGAGCCCTACTTGGGGTGCCCTACGATGCACCGGCGTCCCGTCCTGGGTGTTTCCCTTCAGCCTTGTGCTCTGTGTTTCCGAATGCAGCTCCCGCGAGGGACAAGCAGTTCTTGATGTTGGCTGGCATTTATTTTATTGTGTGTGTCTGACTACACCTGTATTATCACATGATAACACATAGAATTTATCATATTTATAGCAGGCACAGTAAATGTATGAATAATTTTACAAATGTTGTCATGGGCTGCACATTGGACAGCCCTGCTGTAGACTGTCCCCACACTTCTCTCCAGCACAGAGAGGGTAAAAAAGCCTGGTAAAAGCCAGGTTTCCTGGTGCCATGACCGCCCTTCTACATCCATGCCCCAGCAGGACACGAAATGCTGTTCTCCACGCCATGATTGCTAATGATTATACTAACATGCTGCGCGATCATACTAACAGCCTGCTACATAGAAACATTATCCTTAAAAGGTTCTGTTTTTCAGGAAACTCACTGACGTGACCGCTTCGCGTGTTTAATTGTCAAGGAAATGGTGACCTCTGGTGGTGAAGGTAAAACCGCGGCGTGAAGCCATGGCGGTGAGAACAATTAGTAAAACATGATCACACACACACACGCCAAACTCGTAAAGACAGACTATGAATTATTAAAATAGATATTGGTGTGATAGTTTAAAAATATAGTTAATGCCACTAATGCTGTTTAACTCCAAAAATATACCCCAACAAGCGTCTGGCGTTACCAGCGTGAAGTTAAGTAAGACGTTGCCCGGGTCTCAGGTGGAGGAACTGCAGGTAAAAATAAAATAAATGAACGATTAACGGAAAAAAAAAAAGCTCTGGAGTGACTAGTCTCGTGAGGAGGAGCGCGACGGTTCTTCCTTCCGTCACGTTGCTTCGTTCCCTTCCGGCCTGCGCGCGCCGAGCACGAACGGTACTTTGCCCGCGAATCGCCGAAGTCGCGCGCCGCACAACTTACCTCCCCCCCGGTGGGTGACGGGTGAGTGGAGCAGCGCTGCTCTCGGCATAGGGCCGTTCTGCTGGACGTGAACTTTTTCATAAAAACCAAGAAACTGATGTTCGCAGTCGTCTCTGTGCGTTGACCACTGATTAAAAAAAAAAAAAAAACAACCATGGCATGATGTCGTAGACCTACGCAGTCATTGGTTTTTCTAACTTACCGTTTCGGACATTTTTTTGTTTTTCTGGTTTCGTCCGATATTAGGATAAAATACAAATTACCTATATAATTCACCTGTCATCCTCAAACAGATGGAACTGAAGGTATTGAGGTGCGGAGAGAAACACAGCGATATAAAGCAAGATCATCAATCAGCCCTGATTGTCTGTCATCTCCGTCAAAGTTTCAAAGTGTACTGTAAAACAATGTATACGGCTGTACTGTGGCAGTTCCTACAGGGCCTGAGGTGTGCAGCCCATTGGCAGGATGTTCTACTGTACAAAACAACATACTGTATAACTAAGAGTTCCGCACATTGTCAAAATGCACTGTATGACAACATTATGAAACAGGGGTCCCTGCAGTGTCTTCGAGATGCACGATATATTGTCAAAACGTAATAATATACACTCACTGGCCACTTTATTAGGTACGCCAGGTACTGGGTGAGACATTCTTTTGCTTCCAGAATAGCATGAATTCCTACAAAAGGTGCTGGACCAGTTCCATAGGGTTCTTGATCCATGCTGCCTTGGAAGCTTCACACTGTTTCTCCGGGTTAGGGTTTGGTGGCATTCCACCTCATCCCAAAGACTTTGGTTTGGTTTGAGAGGCGGGGCATGTAGTATCCAGTGGAGTAAAGTGGATCCATCCTGAGATGTAGTGTGCTTTTTGACATTGCACATTTTCCTGTTGGCATGACCAGTTTGAGAAAAGCTAATCTGATCATGAAGGGATATAAGTGGTGAGTAAGAATGATTTAGTGTTTAGTGCTCATTTGGTCCCAGAAACCTAATGTGTGCCAAGAAAATATTTCCCACTCCATTAGGCCTCCACTGCTAATCTGTACCGTTGATACCAGGCAGGATAGGTTCATTGGTTTATTCTTCTCATTCCAGTTTCTGACATTGCCATAAGCATGTTGCGAAAGAAACTGTGACTTGACAAACCAGGCAATATTTTTCCACATTTTCAAACTCTGAATTTGGTGATTTTATGTTCACTGAAACATCATTCTTTTGTTCTAATCTCACAAGAGATGAACTAGGCATGGTCTTCTGCTGCTGTAGCCCATCTGCTTCAAGGTTTCATAAGTTCTGCATTCAGGGATGCCTTTCTGCACACTACTGCTGTACTGAGCTTTCTGACTTTCTCTGCTTGTAGCCTTCTTGTCTGCTTCTTCTCTGACCTCTTCCATTAACAAGGTGTTTTAGTCCACAGAAGTGCTCCTGGGTGGATGTTTTTCTTTATCGTACCATTCTCTGTAAACTCTAGACACTGTAATGCACAAAAATCCCAGGAGTGTGGCTGTTCCTGAGACGCTGTAGCCATCACGCCTGGCACCAACAATCATTCCGTGTTCAAAATTGCTTAGATCACACTTCTTGCCCATTTGAATACATATTGTAACAGTAACTGAACCTCTTGGACTTGTTGTCTGCATGACGTATGTAATTGTCGTCATATGATTGACTGGAGGGGGGTGCGGTGGCGCAGTGGCGCAGTGGGTTGGACCACGGTCCTGCTTTCCGGTGGGTCTGGGGTTCAAGTCCTGCTTGGGGTGCCTTGCGATGGACTGGCGTCCCGTCCTGGGTGTGTCCCCTCCCCCTCCGGCCTTACGCCCTGTGTTACCGGGTAGGCTCCGATTCCCCGTGACCCCGTATGGGACAAGCGGTTCTGAAGATGTGTGTGTGTGTGTGTGTGTGTGTGTGTGTGAGTGTGATTGACTGGAGGAGCAGCCTGTTTGCATTGAAGAGCTTGTGTACCTAAAAATGGTCAATGAGTGCAAAACTACAGCATCTAAGGAGTTCCTATAGTGACAGTCTGGGATGTGCACTATATTGTCAAAATGAACTATAGAACAATGCAGGTACAGCAAGGTGGTGCAGCAGTAGCACTGGTGCCTCACAGCTTGTGGGCTGAATGATCAGCCATCATGTAGAAGTTAGAATCCAGCTCAGTCTGTGTGGAGTTTCCTCCATGTCCTCTGGCTTTCATATACAGTCCAAAGACAATGTGTGTCAGGTGTATTGGGGAATATAAATTGCCCATAGTGTGTGAGTTATGTGTGCATTACACTGCTCTTCTGAATAGAAGGGCAAATGACTGGAAAGAGTTTACTGTAATGTGTCTAGCATTGTGTAACCTTGGGTAAAGATGTCAGCTAAATTCTTGTTAACAATGTCTGAATGTCATATTGGAGAAAAGCCTCTGCTGACTTAATAAATGTAATTGTACAGTAAATATTACAGCATATAACAGCAGTTTCTGCAGCATCTGACAAATGGGAACCATATTGTCAAAATGTACTGTACAACAATATGTAACTACAATATGTAACAGAAGGTCCTACAGTGACTGAGATTTGCACCATATTGTCAAAATGTACCGTATCATGTTTGAGATACTGGTTGAACTGACGTTCTTTAATATTTTACAAGTAAATGGTAAATGAGAAGACTTGTGACAAAATTTGAAACCTTTACTAATACATCACATGTAAAATTGCTTTTAAAGCAAAGATGGTATCTTTTATATGTGTTATGGTTATTATCTAGGCTTTTTTGAGGAGGTGACAGCATTAATTTTGTGTATATACGTGTGACAATATACATCAAGGTATTTTTGAAGATTCGAAATGTGTACCCTAACAGGATTTACTTTGCCAAAAAATTATTGATTTTTTTTTCTCTTTACATCACTATTATTGAGGGACACACAGACTATGGCCTTAGACTCCCTGATAATTTTCCTTCAGTACCATCTCCTTAATTTTTTTTCTCCCTCGTCCTTTTTCTTGCCTCCTGCCTTTTTCCATGCTGTTATTGACTGCAATTTGATTTGCTTTTGTGTCTGTCAATGTTATTATTTGTATTAATTGCTTGAAATATGCTTGTAAGACTGCTGTTACACCCTACATGATGTGGTGTGCACACATACAGTAGCACATAACAATACATTTACTTGAAATGAATACCTCTGTGTGAAGCCCCCCACCACTGTAGGAGAAAGAACCTTCCAGAACAGTGTGGTTATTAGTTCAGTGTTGTTTGCGACTTGTAGTGCCAGTGAAAAGACTTTTGTTTCCCATCACAAACAAACAAAACTCCATCTCAGGTTGAATATCACACCTTGACTATGACCATCTCTTATCAGTGCTAGCTCTCCCAGCACACGTTCCTTACTTCTCCTTACATCTGACCTTTCCAGTCAGCAAGCCTCAGTTGGAAAGACGGTAGGCTGCTTGCTCATCCTGACTCTCAAAAGGTTTTTCAGCATTTGAATAATGAAAAATATATATTTTTAATAATATATTCATATGCAGAGTGGCACAATGGCTCTGCTTTTAACATTTTCTTTTCACACCTTCAGAGTTTCAAGTTAAGTTGTGGGTTTTATGCAGATACTCACTCTGGTTGTATCCTATAGCAAACATGCAATTCTAGCAAATGAATGACCTTAATTCTTACTTTTACATGGGTGGCAGAATTTGTGTATATTGTCGTTGGCCTTGATGGACTGATATCCCAATCTACATTGCACTACCAGTGTTTCAGCCATATCTTCCCTGTCTTCACAACCCTGAATAGATGAGGAGCTACCGAAAATCCTAGTTGTTCATAATCAAATGTTTAATGTAGAAGTTTTTTTTTTTTTTTTTAATTTGTTTAACTGATGCATTTCTTCAAAGAAATTTACAATGTTAAGTTTGTATGCTAAGCTACTTAGAATGATTAATCCATTTATACTACTGGGTAAAATTTAGTGGGGCAACTGAGGGTACATACTTTCTCAAGGATATGTACTCTTGGGTCAAATTTATGTCTTTCCAGTTGAAAGAACAGCTGCCAGTCAGTTGTTTTTAGCTGTTTCTCTTCTGTCTCTGTGACTTCCCTTTTATCCACTATGCTACTTCTTCAACTGTTTGCTCCTCTTTCGTTCCCCTATCTCCTAAGTACTCAGTGTGTCCTTTCCTGTGCTTTCTTTATTTGTTTTTCAAGTAGTTGCACTAATTTGAGAGAATTATCTTGACTTATGTCACAGGGGCTGCAGAAAGCTGCCCCGCGCCACATGCTGCTGCATCCAAACCTCAGAGTTGTTCCAAGCACACAGTAACATGTGCCCCTCTCACCAGGGCGGGCCATATTTCTACCCTGAGCTCACAGTGCTCATCTTGTGGGGGTGATTGTCTCCTTGTAGAGACACATGGAAGCAAAAGGAGCATTGTGTCCTAGTCACTGGATGTGGCTAAGTGGTATGAGGTATGGTGTCACCATGGAGGTTTAGTTTGGGAGGTGGGAGGCAGGGCAACATGGGATGTCACAGCTGTGTGAATTGTCTTTGTGCCCAGGGGAAACGTTATGAGAAGCATTTGTTTACTGGTGCTAGACGACAAACAGTTGTATGTGTTGTCACATACGGCCCCTGTCTTCTCATTGGTCTCCCTGTGTGCCCAAATGGGAGTCTACATGGGAAAGATCTAAATCACTTTCAGTTGCTCATCAGTACATTGCAAACTTTCCACATTGTGACAGCATTGCCTTTCTAATTTCAGAAGAGGAGACGATTAACCTGGGGCCCTAGCTCTGTATGGAAGGAGTCCATTTACCGTACCGGTGTATGAAATTGAAGTCTTCATGGCTATAGAATCTGAATTAGAGATTGAAATTGGAGATTAATACAAAATATGAAATTTAAAGTCCAGTACATTTTAAAAAGTTTTAAGCGTTCTCCAAAAAAAACAAACGATGGAATGGTAGGCTTGAAAGGAGGGTGAGGTGAAAGACAGATGAAAGTGAACAGATAAAAGCTGGAGTAAGGAGGGTGTGGGATAAAGCAAGAGGAAAGGAAGCAAGAGATGAAAGCAAATTGAGAGAGATAAGAAGAGAAAGAAAGACAGAGGGGGAAACGGAGGAAGAGATAGATAGTGTAAAGTGCGGAAAGTGGAGTAACCATGGAAACAAGGGGAAGGTACAAAAGGAGAGAGAGACAAAGGGTTTTGATTTAAAAGAATGAAACTTTGGGGGAAATAAGGTGATCCAGGATAGAATTTTTAACTAGAGGGTGGAGGGGGAATATAAAGAGAGACGTGTTTGCTGGGGCACGAGGGTCTGTCTTGATTGTCTTGTATGAGACAGTAGCTGTGCCTTCTCACTTTGCAGCTCTCTGAAGGCCTTTTCTACATTTGGTTTATAGAGAGCAACATGTCTAACGACTTGGAAACTTATCAGGAAAAAAGGATTCTCTCATTAACATTAACAATTTAAAGTCTTGATTGTTGATATAAGTATAATATAAATAATTACCATGTTAACTAAGAATAAATGGATTCCGCCTGTATACTCTAGTTTTTCATTATAATTCCAAGAAACATTTGTTAATCCAATTTTTACCCTTATGGATTAATTTTTCTAAATTTTCTGTTGGGTCAAATTCCTCATACACACATTGTCCGAACCGCTTGTCCCATTCGGGGTCGCGGGGAGCCAGAGCCTTACCCGGCAACACAGGGCGTAAGGCTGGAAGGGGGAGGGGACACACACAGGACAGGACACCAGTCTGTCGCAAGGCACCTGAAGCGGGACTCAAGCCCCAGGCTCACCAGAGAGCAGGACCCGGTCCAACCCACTGTGCCACCACACCCCCCCCTCCCATTTCTCATACATATTTTACAAAAAAGTTTCCATTGATACCAATCTAAAATGTCAATACATTTTGTTTGTAATATTTTTCGCAATATTCCTTTGGATGTGTATAATTTTATTCTATAGTTTGAGAACTAAATTTACGGAGTCATCGCTTGAATAAAAATAACAATACCAATAAATATGAGTAGCCAATTCACTCTCAACCTGACAGGATGTCTGTTGAAGAGACCTCATAAGAAATGCATAGCATGTTTCTAAGAAATCCATACAATCCAATTTTAATAACCGATTGTCCTGAGCAGGTTCGCAGTGAGTCGGAGCCTATCTCAGAATCATTGGGCTCAAGGGACATACACCTCAGCTCAGGGACGTACACCCTGAATGGGATGTCCATCATGTTTCTAAGATGTCTATCAGTAAAAATTTGGAAAACCTTTAATAAGTTCTCTGTACCTTATGTATTTATACAAAGGGCCTATAGGACAGCTAGTAGTGTAGTGGTTAGAGCTTTAGCCCAAAGGTCACAGGTTCAATTCTTATCCCTAGCTGTAGCACCCTTGAGCAAGATACTTACTCTAAGTTGCCCTGCTGTATAAATGGGTAAATAATTCTAGGTAGCATAACATAAGTTGATTTGGAGAAAAGCGCCAGCTAAATGAATGTTTAACTGAACATTTGCTGGTATGGGGCTGGAAGTTCTAAGGACTCCTTGGAATGTCTTTTGACACTGTTGAAAATAAAACGAATTGATATGGACAAAAACTATAGCCAATTATAGTTTTTACTATGTGGCTGACATTTAAGTTTGCATCCTTTATGCTCCAAATACAGTTTTTTTCTGTTTTAATGGGAAAGCTGATTTAAATTCATTATATTTTTATTGTGTTTTATGGCTCCATCCATCACGAAACATAATGTCTTCACTATTTATATTATGAATAGCAATCACACAACTTCCAAACATTGTTTCCAAAAAAATAGAAGCAAATTCAATTCATGTCACTACCTTTTTAAAAAGTAGTTTCAAATGGACATTTTTACATATGACCTGAGTAAAATAATTGTTCAAAAGCAAGTATAGAGGTAATCTGAGCATGCTCAGAACCCATACCCAAATCCCAAACCCATACCTTCACCAGTTTTTGAGTGATTTTGTTGTTACTCACATTTTCCATCCTTCTTTTTATTGTGTTTTGGAATCTGTTTTTTGGATGCATTTTACCTTGAAGGTACTGGGAGTGCATTTCTGAGTGGAACACGGTGACACTAAATCTGCTCCACTGGTTCATAATTTACTTGAACGGGTGAACGCGATTTAGACATGTTGGAATTTGAGCATTAAAAATATTGGAATTAGTTTCCCTTTATTTTTATTGTGCTCAAACTGCAGGCATTTTGTACCTGTTTTATCATAGCATGCAATATGTTAAAACTTTTGTTTATAGACTTCACTGTTAAACCCCTTCTGCAACCACAACATTTTTATGATAAGATGCCATCCAAAAATAACATTTCTTCACATTTTGTCATAAGTGCTGTTCATGTGAGCCAATCACTGTTCTCTTTTTTGGGGATCTGAAACAGTTCCTTCTTTAAGCATACATTTATTGAATTGCTTGGTCTTTGCAAACATGTTGAGTTGAAAGGCAGCCATTTTTTTTGCGTTCTTGAGTGTAAGGTCTTTGCTGGGACGACGCCAGTTCCATGTTGGGATGGTTCCGAAGGTGTCAGTGTGATATGGGTGTGCGGACCGACTGGAATGTGTTCCTGGAGAGCTCCTTTAGCTGCCCGTCATGTTGTTCTCTCTTGTCAGCCTCAACTAAGAGTGAATTTACAGGGCAGTCTTAAACCCACAAGGAAAGTGGAGACTGATGAGCCAGCTTATCTCTTAATAACAATAATATTTTTGAATATGGAAAGAAAGCGCGTTAGTTTCTCTCTATTTGCATTTCTTCACCGCAAGGGCGAGAAGTTATGTCACAATGTGAGCATGAGCCAAAGAGGCTCTTGTTAACAATGTAACGTAGTAATTCAACATGCCAGACCACTACCAAGACAGCAAGCAACTCTAATATAACCCCGATCCATCTTCGTATTGTTGGGTGTCACGTAGCAGATAATTTTAGATTATTGTAATGCTGAATATGCAGCAAAATGAAATCACTTCATGTATGACATGAAAGGAATGTGTAGCTGTCCTGTGCCCTTACTTTGTGTTGCGTACATAGCTGATTTAGGTAACCGCACAAATGAACTTAAATTACTTTTTGAAGGACTTGACACTTGATTCACTTTTATACCTCTATGCATCCTTCCCAGCGTGTATTTAAGTATATATATCTGTATGTACAGAGAATAATACAGGGCCTTTTTATTTTAAGTCTCTTATGGGTTTCTACCTTTTGCTTTTTTCCCTTCCCCCTCAGTGTTTTTCTCTCCTCTGGCCCCCCACCCCCCACACCCACCCCCATCTCTATCGCACTCCCCCCTTCACTCTCTAGATCACTCCTCCCCCTTTTATTTTCTCTCTCTCTTTCTCTCTCTCTCTCTCTCTCCCTCTCCCCCTCACCCCTGTTCCTTTTATATTCTCTTTGCTGAATGCTCTTCCCTTCTTCTCCTGCATCTCTTTCTCTTTATGTTTTCTCTCTCTCTCTCTCTCTCTCCTTGCTCTCTGCAGTCTCCTGTTACTGCTCTCTCCTCAACTGCAGGCGTTTTGTTCCAGATATTCTCTGCCAATATTAGTCCCCCATGTTGATCTATATTTTACATTAGATATGTGTGACTTTGACAGACTGCATAACACACTTAATGGGGGAGAACTCAAAATCATTTACGTAACGACTGATTGACCTGGTGATCTTTATTGCTTAGATGTGTACAAATGCCACACTCAAAAGTGCCAAGAGAATTGAACAATATATATCCAAACAGAAGAAGTCTGAAATTGCATCAACGAACCCTGGATTGCTAAAGGGCCATAACTAATGATCACCATGGAGAAATCTTCATGGTTCAGCCTCAAATGTAAGAGGTACAATATGCAAGTTTCCAAATCTAGCAAGTTTTATTCTTCTATGATGCATTTCATTGTAACTGAAGTTTAAAATATTCCCATAATTAGTGCCCATGTTCAGTTTTACTGTTAGCTATCTTATATGCTGGGTCTGTGCAGATATACAGTATAATATTTTTGATTCTGTGTTGATGTAGAACCCTAATGATTCTGCATAGACGTATATACCACCCCTAGTTTTATGTAATATTGCCGCATCTGTGTGGCTATATAGCACTGTGTGTGTTGAGGACATACATTCTATAGCTTTACTAGATGTATATACACATATTAATAATATTATTATTTTTATTATTTAGCTGACACCTCTGTCCAAGACAGCTTACAATCTTAGGTTTGTATAGTAAAGCACTGACGTACACATTGATACTGCTGGGTAAATTTTTACTAGAGCAGTTCAGGGGAAGTCCCTTGCTCTGGGGAATTACAGTAGGGTAAGGGATTTGAACATGAGACTTTCAACGGGAAGGCAACAGCTCTAACCGCTGCACTGCTGACTGCTCGTGAACTCCTAGCTTAGGACACATGTAGCACTGTGGGTTTTGCGTCAATATGTATGTAGTATAATATAGCTGGGTCTGTGTTATGTAGAGCTGCTGCTTCCATATACACACCGGGCCCTGCTGGATGTGTAAGCAAGCAGTGGTAAACCGTACCTGATCCATTCTCAGTCTTGTGGGTGAACCAGGTAAACAGTTGTGTTCACTTAAGTGTGAGAAAGGAGAATGTGTGCATCCCTTATTTGCAAAGTCTGTCTTCTTGGGTAAAGAGACCATTAGGTAAGGATCTTCACAGCAAAAAATGATCATTTTCATCCAGTTAAATTACCCTTTTAACCGCCACTTGTTTCGCGCAGCCTGACACTTGAAAGCCTTAGTTTGTTTCTTAGAAATGTTGCTCATTACTGTAAAAACTGGAAATTCGGCATCAGGGGTATACTTCAACTCATCGCCGTTTCAGCTTGAGCCAGAACTGACCATATAAACTGCGCCCCTACAGAGGACTAACTTGCTAATTCTCAGTGTGTCCTATTATTTGCCACGGTGTTGAAGTATGACAGGCTCGTATTTCTTAAAATATGGATTTTGTCCAACCAACCAGTGCTTTTGACTGTATGTAACAGTGTAATAACACATGTATGATGAATAGTGGATTTGTGGGCTTCCTAGGACCCACATTTTCTGCAGCTGTCACCCCATCCCTTTGTCCTTGGTTGCAGGAACGCAACTTTGAAATGGCCCTTCTCCCACAGATCCTTCTGGTTTCAGAAAAGCAGAGCAAGTGCTAGAAATTAGTTTGCGTAATGTAAGCTCCCGCCAGCTCGTGTTCACCTGCGTAAGGGGGCAGACTTGAGTGGGGATCTCAGCTGAATTTCATTAACCCAGCAGGACCTCCTCCAGCTTGCTTTCCCCTTGCTCTCTTCCTTGTGTGGAAACTTTCTGAAACATGCTGAGAGAACCCTAGGAGGAGATGGGGTGTTCATTATTCACAGCGTATTCCACTCTCCCAAAGTTATCCTGGTTAGCAGTAGCCCAGAGTTTCTTTGCAAATGGACAGAGGGTAAGGTTCTGAAGATGTTAGACTGGAACGTTGCCAGCGTTTTTTTTTTTTTCCCTCTTACTTTTGTTTTCTCTCTCTATTCATTTTCCCACAGGCATGTTCTGAGTGTTGTTTTATGTATGTGTCCCTTGTTGTTTCTTTCTCCTTGTCTGTTATCTTTCGTTTTTTTTTTTTTTCTTCTTCTTCTCCCCCCCCCCTCTCTATTTCATTTTTCTTTTCTCAAACATCCTGCAATCTCTTGGCCCCTATTCACAAACTCACCAGTGTCATTCCGTGCCAGAACGGTGGTGTTTTGTCAGATCGTCTTTAAAAACACGTAATGACACCGCAGTCGCGAGTGTTTCGGTTTGCATTTATTCCGCTAAAACTTGTTTCCTATTCAAATGGGAATCTGCGAAAACAAGCGGCCGCCTGGAAAGCGGAGGAAACTACCCCTACCGCCGTCCCCCGCAGAAGCTCTGCCCTTTGCTACACACTTTTTGGCCTCAGAGCACAGTGAGAAGTGGATCTGGAACTTCAATAGTTAATTCCTTCCCTTGTTGTTTTCCGTTTCCTCCCTCCCTCCCTCTCTCTCCCTCCCTCCCTCCCTCCCTCCCTCTTTCTCTCTGCCTCTGTCTGTCTCTGTTTGTTTCCCTTCTTCTGCCTTTCTCTTTCCCTTCCCCTTTCTCTGCACTCCGCCTCTCACTTGCTGATGGACTTGTCTTTTTATTTTTCACACCCCCATCCCCCCTTTCTATCCTCTTCCTTCTGTCAATCTCCCCCTTTCTGTCTTTCACCCTCCTGTCCCTCTGTCTCTCCCCATCCCCCTCTCAGCACTATATCTCTCTTCTCTCCTTTCTATTTTTTTCCTCCCTGACCTCCTCCTTTCTCTTGCTCTTGCTCTCCCTCCCCCAGTTTTACCCTTCCTATCTTCCTCCTTTTTTACTGTATTCTCTCCTTCCCTCCCCCTGCTGTCTCCCTCCCCCATCTCTACCTCTGTCTTACTCTCACATCTCCCTCCCTCTCCCTCTCATTCTTCCTCTCCCCATGTCTCTCCCTCCCTCCCTCCCTCCCTCCACAAACTGCTTTTCTCTCCTTTTTTCTTTTCTCCTTTTGTCACTCAGCGCTTTTACCAGATTTTTTACTTTGCATTGTGCACCACTATTTCAGGAGCAAACGACAAGCGTCCCCCCACCCCCCAGCATTAGCTGACTGTGTGCAGTATCTCATAGTGCACTACTGCAAGTGTCCATCTGATATTTCACCAGTCATACACACACACACACACACACACACACACGTCATTCCATAGTGCAATGGTTGCTCCAAACTTGCTAGGCTCCCGTGCGTGCAAGAGACACTCGGAGGAAAGCGTTACATTGCGTTAGGTTTCGTCTGTTTGGAAAGGGCCTGGGCTGCGTGTGCTGGAGATAACTGGTGTATGTGCGTGCCTGCATGTTTGAAAGGAGGGCTGCGCTGATCCGTGTGTCCGAGGGAGAATGATTGAGAGACAGAGGATGATACTGAATTGTATGTGAGCAGGCGCTCGAGCGCGAGCGAGCGAGGGAGTGAGAGAGAAAGAGAGAGAGAGAGAGAGAGAGAGAGAGAGAGAGAGAGAGAGAGAGAAACAAGGTGATTCTAAAGGGGGGCACAGCCAGTTCTGATAACGGCAACAGTAGGAGGAGGATGAGACAGTGGCACCGCCCCCCTTTCTCCCACAGATATAAATAGGAGTAGTTTTTTTTGCTTTACTCAGTTGTCTGGAAGGATGAGATCCCTAAAACACCTAAAACATCACGCCAGAAATAACGTGGTAAGTTCTACGGCTTGACCATAACTACATTTCCCGTGTTAGGTGGAACCTCGCTGTGCGTTATTAAAGGGCTGACACTTTTTCTGAAGGATTTGGCAAGACGGAAAAGCAGCTTCAACATTTGTTGCTGTTGAGAGAAGGTACTCATTATGCTCGTGTGCCTTTGTCACACCTTTCTGCCTCTCTCACGTGTCTGTCTGTCCTCAGCCCGCTCATGCCCATTCCACCTTCTCCTCTCTCACTCTTCACGTTTCACTTTGTCAGTCCCAGGCCATATCCTCATTTGCCGCTGTCCTTCATTTTGCAAGGCCTTTTTTTTCATTGAGTCGCTGTTTTTCTTTCTACCTCTGTTCTCACTCCCTTCTCCTCCACTCCTCCACTCTCCCCACCCAGTCTCCCTCCCTCTCTCTCTCTCTCTCTCTCTCTCTCTTTCTCTCTCTCCCTGCCCCTCCCCTCTCCTTTCTCTCGCTCACACGATCACTCACTCACTCACTCATTCTTCTTGCTCTCCTCCCCTTCCCTTTCTTCTCCCCTCCCTTTCTCTGCTTCTCCCTCGCACACTTTCGCCCAGTGTCACTCTTCTGACTACTTGAAAAACAGTAATTATAAATGACGCCGCGTGCCCGTGTCCTCGGACTCTTTCCTGCCTTTCCCTCGCGCTCTCCTGTTTGTTGTCCTGAGCAGACTGAAAGCAAAACACGGTGCAGTATCACGTACTGTTTTGGTGCCATTCGTGCCACTTTCGGTTCTTTTCATTACGTACAGGTCAAAAGACTACAACAGAGCTGCGTGCGCGTGTCTCATCCTTCTTCGTAGGCAGTTTTTTGAGCTATGACCTAAATAAAGCCGGTAATGTACGCTATTGACCTTTCGCTGATCCGCGACAAAAACTTGGGAAAGAAGCATTTTTCCAGGCTGCTCTACTTGGTATCTCTCCAGACATTCACGGGGGGAAGATTAGAATGGTCAGGTAGAGGTGGGATACAAGTTTAATTACATCTATTTGCCAAGATGCTACTTAGAGACTTAGTGGCATGGAAGTAGTCCAATACAGCAGTCTTCCTTGCGTTAATACGTAGAGTACGTTGGCAGCTCGAGAGTTTTTTTTTTTTTTATATTTATTTTTGTCGCTGTCTAACACCTTAAAGAGGTTAAAGAGAAGCTGATCTCCCATTGGATAAAACCTGTTGCACAGTCGCTACGGTGTGGCGATACTGGTGTCTTTACAGAGTCGGAATCATCGTATGGCTCTTGAAGTGTCACAGTCAACCAGCACTGTTCTAGACATGGCAGGAAGTGTCACAGACTGCCTGTGGAAATGGGCCTCCTACATGAACTTGGATTGCATTTCTATTATTTATTAATATGGTGTCCACTAAGGAAGGAAGCAGCACGCCGAGAGACCAGCCTCGTTTCTAACCGGATGTGCCTTCTCTGGCGGACTTGGATTCGGGCTGTGGCTTTGCTGGACTAGTAGCATGTACTGTGTGACCGCTTCATATAGCAAATTGCATTCGCATCGCTTATGGCGCGTGCCGTGCTTTTATTCGCGAAGGTTAATGGTGGAATTGAAAGTGACGTTCCGTGTGGGTGTTCTCAAAAAAAGAAACAGGAAGTCCACTTTTTGCTTTTACTGCCAGGAAGGACACCCAAATACGATTTCAGATTTTGTCGGCTTTTCCCTGCATATTCTTCCTGCATCGTCTATTATTATAAAGGTAAACATTAGCAGATAGAGGTTTCGTGAGCAAATAGAATATACTGTTTTCTCAGCAGATGCTTCAGCGTGTGCCCTCATTGATCTAAATCGCAGGGGTTGAGACTTTGTTAGTCAGCGTGCTTTCATCTAAACGTGTGATTTCTCTCTCAGGAGGACGAGAGTGGGCTCCCAGTTAGATGTACCTCTGACCAGATGGATCAGCATGTGGAAGCAGCTACGCAGACAGAGCCGGTTGTGGTGCTCTCTCTAGCCCAGGCTGCCGTGCTGGGACTCATCTCCCAGAACGAGGTCTTCGGTGCCACTATCGCACCCAATGGATTCTACATGGGTGAGGCTAAAGAATCTTCTCCGCCTGAGGATGATATGGAATACGAGTATACCAACCAGCTCATTGGTGCCAACGGCGACTATCTGGACGAGTCTCCAGCTAATGAGCTCCCCTGCAACAAGCGGAGGCAGCTTGGGCCTTTCAACAAAGGCAGGAGGTCAGCGGGGGAAGCAGAACCGGCTGCGGAAGCAGAGAAGCAGGTGAAAGGAGAGGGGGTGTCATCAACGCTCCCTCCTTGTTTCCACATGGTCAACGGTCTGATCCCAAGAGATGGGCTGCAGCTGGTCGGTGCTACCCCCTACAGAGTCCCTCTGAAGGAGGAGCAGTCCAAAACTTGCTGTCCCAACTGTGAGAACGGGGCAGAGAGCCAACAGACAGACACACAGCCTGAACAAGCCCCATACGAGGAAGGAGAGAGTGAGAGGAGAAAGCTTCACGGTGGCGAGGAGGAGGACAGAGAAAGGCATAATAGTGATCTTGGGGACCATCCTCCCTCAACTAGAGGGGAGGGAAAAAGCCACAAGATTAGCAGCTGCTCCGAGTCTAGTGAGGTGTGTTATGAGTCCAGCGAAATGGGCACCACAGGTGACTATGATGATAACAGTCAGCCAATCATGTGGCCAGAACACATGGAAAGTGAAGGGCAGCAAGGCAGGCGCATGCAGATGGACCGACTCGACATAAATGTGCAGATTGATGAGTCCTACTGTGTGGACGTGGGAGAGGGTCTCAAGCGCTGGAAGTGCCGCATGTGTGAGAAGTCCTATACATCCAAGTACAACCTTGTCACCCACATTTTGGGCCACAACGGCATCAAGCCCCATGAGTGTCTGCATTGTGGTAAGCTCTTCAAGCAGCCCAGCCACCTGCAAACGCATCTGCTAACGCACCAGGGCACACGGCCGCACAAGTGTACCGTCTGTAAGAAGGCCTTTACGCAGACCAGCCACCTGAAGCGGCACATGCTGCAGCACACAGATGTGAAGCCCTACAGCTGTCGATTCTGCGGGCGGGGTTTCGCGTACCCCAGCGAGCTGCGGGCTCACGAGACCAAGCACGAGAGTGGCCGGTGCCACGTATGCACGCAGTGTGGGATGGAGTTCCCCAGCTATGCCCACCTTAGGAGACACCAAGCCAGCCATCAGGGTCCTACCTCGTACCAGTGCTCAGAGTGCAACAAGTCCTTTGCCTACCGCAGCCAGCTGCAGAACCACCTCATGAAGCACCAAAACGTCCGACCTTTTGTCTGCTCGGAATGTGGTATGGAGTTTGTCCAGATCCACCACCTAAAGCAGCATGCCCTCACTCACAAGGTACTTAACGACGACCTTTTTAACTAGGGTATTAGAAGTGCATGTTCTATGGTGCATCCCCACGTTGTCCTCCTGCTATCTTACGGTAACACATGAAGCACACTCAAAGCTGTTCCAGGTTTCAGCATGCAGACATTGAACTGTGATAATTTAAGTTGGTATTGCGTAGAGATTTCATTTCCTTCCTTTCCATCTAGATTGAGACACTTGTTCAGTCCTGATGCTTCATTTGTGGTTAAGCAATTATAGGGTCATTTAAAAATCCTAACGTTCATGTGAGGTTTACAAATATTCCCTCAATAAACAATTGTTAACAGTTGAAGTCAACTAGCATCAGCCATGGGCACGTGAGGAGCATGCTGCACTTTGCCTGGTGAACACCAATTTTTGTTGACATGTTTATGTGCACAGCACTACTCCTCTGAAGCAGAGATGCAGACTATGTGAGATCTAACACTAGATGGAGCTACAATGACAGCAGTGCAGGAATGGTGGCATCGGAGTGATGTCTAGCTTGTCTGTAGATCCAGAACTGTTGATTTTTCTGCTCTTGAACCTACATTATGGTGAACTGTAGCATGTTGTAATCAAGTTGCCATGGCAACCGCCACTTAATTACATGTTAATCTGATTGCTTAAAGTTTTTGCTTCCACGAACACAGAAATCTTCAGATTTTCGTGTCACAGATGGAGTGTCCTTCTCGCCTCAGACATGACATCTCTGCTGTTGTTTTGTTAGGTGATGAAAGGATTCCGCTGTGACGTATGTTCGCGGGAGTTCACCTTGTCCGCTAACCTGAAGAGGCACAAACTGATCCATGCCAGCATACGGCCATACCAGTGTCACATCTGTTTCAAGACCTTCGTCCAAAAGCAGACCCTCAAGACCCACATGATTGTCCACCTTCCCGTAAAGCCCTTCAAATGCAAGGTGAGAGAAACGCTTTCAAAGGCCGTTCGCAAAATGTAGCGCTGTCAGACTAGTTAAAAGCATTGGGTCTTGTCCTGCCAACAGGTGTGCGGAAAGTCCTTCAACCGAATGTACAACCTCCTGGGACACATGCATCTTCATGCAGGGAGCAAGCCCTTCAAGTGTCCCTACTGTTCCAGCAAATTTAACCTCAAGGGTAACCTCAGCAGACACATGAAGGTCAAGCATGGTGTCATGGACATCTCTCCAGAGAGCCAAGGTGAGGGACGTTACTTCTTTCATAAATTCCCATACAACAGGTTTTCTGCCCCTTTCTTTTGAGCCCTGTTTCCATTTAGTTTCCTGACTTACACATTTGTTTTATTTTCAGATTTCCTCAGTGTCTCACCCACCTTGTAGCTTCCACATTTTGTATATTTAAAGTAAGCAAATTACAGGCAAACATATGCAGTGCAGTGAAGACAGACAGATGATATAAGAAGGAGGGGGCAACAGAAAGTGTGCTCTTCAGTTAAGGGATATGCCAGATATGGCCTTGATCCAAGCCTGCAGTCTGTGCACCTGTGTTTCACTCTTCAGACACACCACTCCAGTGCAGATGGACTGGACTACGAGGACAACTATGACTGGAGGAAGGAACAGTGGGAGGGGAGGCCATGAAAGTAATTAGACTGATGCAACTTTGGAAAGGATGCAAATCAATACCACAGGGTGGTTGAAGTAAAACAACTAAATGAATCATTCCTCTACAAGCAATGCTACATTAAAAAAAAAAAAAAAAACTGGCTGGTGCACACAGTGGGTCTTCTAGACCCCCCTGATGTGCCAAAACTGAACTGTTTTCATAAGAGCCCTGCTGAGAAACATCATGGAAAGTCAACTTAAGCTTTGCTGCGTTTGCCTGGACCTTACCTTGAGAAAGGTATCGTTAAAGGGGAATATGGTTGGTTCTATAACCTGGATCATGTACTTACATCCATAATGGAGAGATTGATTTTTACCACCATAAACTTCAGACTAATTCTGTTCCTGGTGAAAGTGGATCTGACTTACAAGATTTTACAGTAAGTCAGTAGTATAAATGTGTTAAGTCTGACTTGTATAGAGTACAGTATGTTGCAGTTACAGATTTATTCAGTATTTCAAAATGTGGCTACTCTGTATTTTCAAAATATCTATTACTGCGGTAAGTGTACTATTTTTTGTCAATATAGCAACTGCAGATTTTGAGCGGATTTCAGATTTGGTCTTCAGCCATCATGGATGCTTCTTGTTTAGACTTAGAAATAGAGGTGGGGAAATTGCTTATTAAATATCGATACAGTAAATTCATTTCATATCAGCTTACCAGTATACTCAGCTGAAGTCCTCAAGGTTTTCCAGGAACAATTGTCTTTCAGAACTATATTCCATGTTAGGCGGCAGAAATACAACTCTGCCAAGGAGCACAAGTGACCCTTGAACCTCTGCATGGATGTCCAGGCAAAGCTGTGGTCACCGCACAGTCTTTGGATCCCCAAGCTGCATGGCTGAGAGCGAACTGCCCCCAGCTTTGACAGGGATCTGAAATGGCATTCCTCTTTATCATGCTGCAGCATGTAGCTCTGCCCCCTGGAGGAGAGCACACTTCATATTCTGTGTAATATTCCAAATAACTACAATCCCTGCTGCCAAAAGAAGTTTTCCTTGGTTTCTTTCACATCTATGTGAACAATGCCTACAGCGCAAAACAATTTTTTTGTTACACAAGCTGCTGAATTAGTTGCACTTTTATTAAAACTTTATGTTAAGGGAATTAATGTATTCTTATAGAGGCCTGATGGTCTCATGTGATTACTCAGGTCTTGGCATTCTCTAAAAATTGTTCACGTGCTACATTAAAGAAAAACTTTATTACTGGCAGGTTTATATCTGTTCTGTTGCAATAGATTACCCTTATTAAATTTTATACTGCAAATTAAAATTTTAGGTAGACAAATTCTTTTTGACTAGAGGGAACTTCTGCCATTATTACCACATCATCCCTGTGTCTTGGCTGCCTTGCATTAGATACTAGAAGGTTGTGTCAGAAAGCCTCTAGGGATAGACAGCATACCAACGATTCATAACCTTTAATATTATTAGAAGTCAGTTTTGTAAAGTTTGCACATATCTGATGTATTCTTACTTCTTTAAAGTAATCATCTATTTTGGGACCCTGCATAATGCTGGGGGTGGCATACAATATTTAAAAAGTCCCATCATAATTTGAAGATGTTGCTGAAGAAAAACAAAAGTACTCAGAGGTCCTATATCTTGGTGTTTTAGGTGGGCTGAGAGATACTGACCAATACTATTCCTGAATTTAAAAGGTTTTCTAACTATGGTTTTGCTATTTACCATTACCACAGAAAAATTTATAATCTATATGCAATTTACAGGGATTTCAGTAATATATAGCTAATCTGAACAAATATTCAAGTTATAATAGTAAGCTTTCCAGAAAAAAAAAACTGCTTATCACACACACACACACACACACACACACACACACACACACACTCTCTCATAGTTATCGCTACAGCACAAGACCATTAGACATTTTGTAGTCAGCCTCCTTTGATTTTTCCACCACATTCACCTCCAGGTTTTAGACTAAATTTAACTTTTTTTGGAAGGCCCTCATGGGCACAAAAATCACTTATGAAACAAGCTGCACCCATACTATTAAACTAGAGGATATGGCTGGATAAAGGAGGTACAGTTATTATCTGACCAGAACAACAAAATGTTTACCCTTGAATTGTACTTCCTTTTCTAATGACTGAAAAGCAGCTAATAGATTTAAAACAGTCTGAATTGTGGGACCGATCCCATGGACCCGTAACGTCAACGTTTTCCATTCTCTTCCAGTTGTAAATTTAGGGGGGCAGCCCTATTATTTAAAAGCTTGTTCTATCATAAACCTGACACCAAATAAGAATTACAAATGAATATTCCAGAAAGGAGATATATCTCATGACAGATTACTCTGGTAAATGAATGACAGTGTAATGTGAACTGCTGTATTATAATAGGGTCCCTGTGTGAACGACGGGTAATATATACGATTTGTACTGCTTTAGTAAAATCATATTGTCAATGGCTTAGTATTGTGAAACAAGGAATATAAAAATTGTGAATGTTTTTCAGCTGCACCTGCTTTACAGAAGGAAAGTTTTCAGATATGTTCATCTGAGCTTTAAAGGAGATATACTGTGGATATAACACCTATAAAATGTGTACTTTATAAATGTACCCATTTTTTTAAAAAAAAAAGTCTAGGAGAAAAGTTTAAGTTTGTAGTGAAAAAATAAAATGGAGAGAAGATGTAAGGAAGATTTATTTGTGACTTTTCAAGTGTTCAGCTGGTAATGTTGCATGGCAAGATATCTTACAGTACAATATTCTCTTGGGGAAGGACATCATAAAAGGAATGGCAGTAATACTGCCATAGTATACCCTAAATGGCAATAATTAAAAAACTTCTATAGCTAAAAGTAGTTTCACTTTGACATAATGCATATCATTTTCATGACTTTAACTTAAAATTGAGGTTAAGAAGTCAGTCCCAAGAGTATTTTTCCTGCCCTTCTTCACTTGCCAAGGGCTTTATCCAGATTACTCTTGATAGCATCTAGAAAGTCTGTGGTGTTGACGTAGTGTTCGTTCAGCTTACAACTGCAATGCAACCAGTACAAGCATAAGTCAGTGCAAGCCAAAGAAGTTAATCCACTGAAACAGAATAAGGTGATACAGAATAAAAGGAACCCTACACACTAAAGCATGGATCACTTCAATTTACAGTTAAACATTTACCATTGTACTTTTAACTCAGCTGGACAGGTACAACAGCAATTCAAGTAAATGGCAGTAAAGTCCTCGCAGTATGAAACGGGTATAAAAATATAGACTGACATATTAGGGCTGTCTTTGGTCCAAATGGGGCAGGAAAGCCATGAGATACCTTTTAGTAGAACTGCAGTTAAAGATTGAGTGTTAATAGGAAATTAACAAGGAAGCAGTTAATTACCCAAACACCAACCAACATTTCCAATTTGAGAAACTCACTTGGCAAGTCCATGGATGCAGCCAGCAAGGTCCTTGGTCATGACCCCACTCTCCACAGTCTCAACACAAACTTTTTCCAGTGTCTGAGAAAACCTATACATGATCACCAGAAACAAGAACTGCTTAGGGCCTACCAGTAAATCACTATGAACACTGACTTTGTGTTAGTTGTACTAGACTCCATTTTATCAACATGCATTGAAAGAACGTGTAGCTTCTGTCAGCTCAGGCCTAAATTTGTAAGTGGGGGAAATCTAATTTCAAGGCCATCAGTATTCTCTGAAATATTACTTGATTAAGTCTGGGTTGCCATCCAGTCTTCCACGATGTTCAAGCCCCCTGGTCCAAGCAAATATGCTGGCAATGGGATTGGTGCTGGTAGGCCTTCCCTGAAAAAGATCAAAAATAGCTGTCATTTAGTTAAGTTTATTCTTCCATTTAGTTGATGCTTTTCAACATTAGAATGTTAAGCCACCAAGTCATTTACTTATTTTATACAGGATGTTTACTAGAGAAATTTAATGAGTACCATGCCCAAAGATATTAGTTTAATCCAAACTAGCTGCTCATTACACTGTTACTGACACTACAGTACTTTCACTATGAACTACACATACCTGACAACATTTGGAGTGGCACCCACAACATTTTACCACATTTAAATTTTCTGAATTATTTTTTCCCCCAGTTGTGTCTTTAAGCATCCGAAAAGCCATAATCCCCACCAACCTTCTGATGCTCGCGGTAGTGCCTGGTGACAGTGCCGTGAGCTGCCTCTGCCTCGATTGTCTTGCCATCAGGACACACCAGCACAGAGGTCATGAGCCCAAGTGAACCAAAACCTGTAGACAAACCCCAGGCGAAAGTCACATGGGGAAAACAACCATCATAAAAGAAAAGGAAGTCACAGGTACTGCTACTCACCTTGGGCCAAGATATCAGACTGTACATCTCCATCATAGTTTTTGCAGGCCCACACAAAGCCACCAGAAGACTTCAGCACCTGGGCGACCATGTCATCAATAAGTCGGTGTTCATACCATATCTTGAGTTTGTCAAATTCTGGCTTGTAATTCCTATGGACAAAATAAACAGGTCAGCCAAGACAAAGAATATAAGTTCTATTTACAACACAAATTTCAACCATACTACCTACAAATTCATTTTTTTTTAGGGGTAGATGCAAGTGGTTTATTAGTACCTACTTTTGGGCATGTCTTTGAATTGCAAAACAGAGAACACATTCTCTTCACACACTGAGCTGAATTAAAACCTACACCTGAACACCCCACAGCTTAGGCACTGAGGCCAAAGCTTTACCCTCTGCAATACCAGGCCACAGTCTCTTCCTACTCACCAGTTAATTTATAGCTGTGTTTAGTTATACAATATTCCTTTTTTAAAACACTTACTGCAGACACTTCCATTTTTAAGCTTCGTATACAGGACTTTTCTGACACTTGGTACTCAAGTACCTGTTCAGAATACAAGATTCCAGATAAATATAATGAGTTTCTTGTAGGTTTTGAGGTCGCCTCTTGTAGGTTCTTTGCCTCCCTTTCTAATATTACAACTAAATGTATCCTATATGTCTATATCCAAGAAAATTCTTACTTTTCAAAGATGTCTTGGAAGATGTCTTTAAATCGCCCATCGTAGGCCTTCAGAATGGTGTTCTTGGTACTCATATAGAGGGGCCATTTCTTTTGAATAGCATACTGGAAACAGCTGTGTGCAAAGCCAGTAATGGACTGTACATGGAGGAGATGAGAACAATGCCTAAAATAAGTCAAGTTCGCTTATTCTAAAAAAAGAAACTGTTGGTCAGTCAGCAGAAGGGACCTTACAGAAAAAGACACAAAATTACAGTGTTGGCGAGTTATGTTTAAACCAGTTAAGCTCACCTCATCTGTGTTATACATGCCCATTCCGCAGCCACCACCAGGAAAGTCATACACCTCCCACTCCTTTGCTTTACTGCCATCCGTAGGGGTAAAAATAATCTTAAACTTGCCTGGCTGGTTCACCACAAAGTCTGTCGCTCTGTACTGCACAGCAGAAAGTATACACAGTGAAACAGTAACTTACAAGAGCCCTCAACTACTCTTCACATAGACATATTACAGACTTGAAGAACATACCTGGTCACCAAAAGCATGTCTGCCAATGGTAATAGGCTGCGTCCACCCTGGAACCAGACGAGGAATGTTCTTGCAAATGATTGGCTCACGAAACACTGTCCCACCCAAGATGTTCCTAATGGTGCCATTGGGACTCTTCCACATCTTCTTCAGCTTGAACTCTACCAGTCCAGTGAAAGCAAAGTATACAGGGGTTACAAAATTCTGGATTAACATTCCAGTAGAATACTCCTAATCCCCAGGCCTACAAAGCATCAGAAATTACCTTCAACCCTGGCTTCATCAGGGGTGATTGTGGCACATTTAACAGCCACACTGTACTTCTTGGTGGCAAGAGCAGAGTCAATAGTAACCTGGTCATCAGTCTGGTCACGGTATGGAAGACCCAAGTCAAAGTACTTCAGTTCCACATCAACGTTGGAAAGAATAAGCTGTTGAACATTGCAGCAGAAAAAGTAGTTTTTCAAAACAGCCATGCAGAAAAAGCATTTCTTCTGAATCCTCAGTCCAATAACAAACTGTTACATCTCATTCTTTTCCTCCAGATAATATATGCAGAATTTTAAATATATAGAAAATTCTCACAGGTATATACAAGTAACATCATCCAGGGAAAAATTAATGAAAAAAGGCCAGCAAGAAATGAACTGGAAATTTAACACTGGATATTTGCAATGGCAAGAACAACCAACTTTGCATGTAATTTCATTTAAATGAAAAAGTCCTGTTTTCACAACTAGTACAAAAGTACTCAATCTATTAAACTGTACGAAAAGCAGGTGGATAAAATGTGAAAACTGAAGTGCTGAGTTGCAAAAAAAATGCTTAGTTTGTTCAGAATACACACAACACACATGATCACAATGAGTGACCCATTGTAAGTAGTGTATCTAGCAGTGTAAATCACCTTGGTGAATAAGGTGTGTGGGCTGAAAACACTACATACAGTTCATTGGAAGTCACTTTGGAGAAAAGCATTTGCTAAATAAATAAGTGTAAATTTAATGATCAGGTTGCACAAAGAGCAAGGTAAGAAGCACTGCTGCACAGTACCTTTTCTTTGATGAACTCCCAGATTATCCGGGTCATCTCATCTCCATCCATCTCCACCACTGGCTGGGCCACCTTGATCCGCTTATCACCATCTGGGGGGGTGTGTGTGTGTGTGTGTGTGTGTTAAAAGATGTGACCTCAGTTGAGTTAATGTACACACTAACCTCTAACTTTGCATATTTTAAGGAGTGTATGAAAGAGAGAGCTCCAGATGGTGTTATTCATAAGACACTTGACACTTCTGCTTTTTTACCATGAATTAGAAAAAGAAACTAATGCAGCAACAACCACAAGTCTTCTCATTTACTGTACTAACATCCAAAAGTAAAATAAAAGCATACAACCCTTAATTACGGGATTTTTCCATAAGGAAAAACAAGTTTCTGTACTTTTGCACTATATACAATCTGCATTCTTCCTTCCTCAAATTTTCTTTAGTTTAAAAGAAGTCCCACAACCACATGGTAAAACCCTCCCCTCCTGTATAAATGTGAAAAGAAGAGATTAACAACAATAAAGCTAAACTCAAATCAATGGTTTACCATGCTTATAGTAACATGTTATATTTATGAGAACTAGATGGCCTACATGATGAACTACATAGCCTACGTGATCTGTTGGGAGGAGCACTGCAGGAGTTCTGTCAAAACTGCCTGACCCAGAAAAGACAGGACTGCAACGAAGCTGGACAAAATGTTCTCCACAGGGCTAAACCGTACGCCCGTGTCTCTCCAAACACAGGAGAGCAGCATGCGTGATCAAATGACTTGCAGAGCCGCCTGCCAAGCACTCGTGCTCATGGTCTCCACTTCCCAAAAACTACCGGCGAGTTCCTCCTATACGTACTAAACATTTCTCAGGCGCTGCAAGACGAATCTCTACGAGAATGAGCAAAAGTATTTACGTTGCCGTTCAAGGCACGTTTTCAAAAGCTTAACCTAGTCTTTGGAACACATTCTTTTAACCATTGAGTTAATTAAAAAAATAAACAAACTTGCAAGTTTGTAATCAAATTTCCAGAGATATTGGACAAAAACCCAACTTTGAATGAAAGCAGTTCAACACACTAGTGCCCTTACAGATACACAGTGACTAACCTTCTTCTGAACTTCACAGATAAGCACTGCCCCAATGGTCTCATAAACAAGAAAGATTAAACCATAAAGCACTCTAATCCACAACTGCCAGCTCATGCACTTCTGTTCCTCTAAATAAAGACAAACACTTCTTAAAAAGTTGAATTTTTCTTTTTTTTTTTTTTACCCTAAAGAATCCCTACAACTTAAACCTTGCGGATCTTACAAAGAGAAGGCAGCGTTTTCGTACAACGCGGCAGTTGAGTAACTACACACCGCAGTCTTCAACTTAAATCACAACAGCGGCTAGAAAGTTCCACACGAAACACTTCGTCCAGCAACCGGAGAAGTTTTGCGTGAAGGGTTTCAAAGTATAAAATGGTATATAGGCCTCAAACAACGTACTCAACCCAACTTCACCTCGCCGTAGACGACGCATCAAGACAAGAGCACTTTTGACTTTGCAGAAAACTGCACTCCCCAGTTCAACTAGTTGCCCGTTTCAAAGTATAAAAATACTCTATGGGCACATTTACCTTCTGTGGGGATTTATAATTTCT
The DNA here is from genome assembly GCF_900964775.1 of Scleropages formosus. Taxonomy (NCBI): domain Eukaryota; kingdom Metazoa; phylum Chordata; class Actinopteri; order Osteoglossiformes; family Osteoglossidae; genus Scleropages; species Scleropages formosus. Next base: position 15,068,791 of record NC_041816.1, read on the forward strand.
GTAGTCAACTATCTTATGTATGGTATTCCACCATAAAAAAAAAAAAAAGACTTCAGGCCGAGTGGGTCGGTTAGTGAGGAAAGGTTGTTCAAGGGCAGTTCGCAGTCCCTTCGTTGCCACTTCTGTTCACGTGACCATCATCATCATCATCATCATCACACTCGACTCGGTCTCAAGGTTTGCTGAAAAAGGCACCGACGTTTCCCACCAAGCTACAAGTCTTCATGACTTTCACGGACACGCAGAATTATCCAGTCTTGGAGAAAGCCTAAAGAATCCCCCGAGCCTTCCCTCCAATTTGTGTCACAAGCGATTAAAAGGCTATTTATAGAATTAAAGAAACCAAGTCGTTCCCAGAAAAGGGCGAACGTCGACGCGTCCTTCGTTCGTCTCTTCTCACTCTGCATGGAAAAATGCCGGTATCAGTCCTGCGCAGCTACTCTGGTGCAGTGAAGGCGAAACATGGCATGGGTTGTTTAATTTAAAACCCACAACAGACTCCAGGAAAAAAAAAAAAATGCGGTTAATCGTCCATCACCTGCTGGGTCCTTTTCCAGGATCACAGGTCAAACCGCGAGGCCCTGCAGTGCTGCTGGAGCCGCTGCTGACCTTGAAGACCAAGCAGGGCTACGGCGCTTACATAAGGAGCCTAACGGGGGATTATTACACACAACGTCAAAACGCACTGGAAGCGGTTTGAGCGGGAAAAAAAGCGCACAAATGGAGACGGGTGCATTTCCCGGTCTTTAAAGAAAAACGCGTGTGTCTGCAAGTCAACTGGAGTCCTTCACTTCAGCTATTAGCATGCTAACGGTACCTATCCACACACACATTCACTCACTGCAGAGTAAGCCAGCCGAGAAATCTTATTTTACATTAAACCATTAGCATCCGAGTACACAGACAGAGTTCCGAATTTACGGATAACAGATCTCGACAAAAGTCGCCTCCTCGTCTTACTTGAGCAAATCAAACGTAAGGCGAGTGTCATGACTGTGACATTGTGTACGGTCAACAAAATGGTTACCTGGGAAAGACAACGAGAGCCGTTTCCTTCGCACCGACTCGCGGCTAAACGCTGTTTACGACGCTTCCCTTTCATTTCCGAGAATTCGATATGTATGAAGACTCAGAGCGCTGTGCCGCGGACCACAATGGCACCCGCCCGCTGCTGAATCCGCTCTCGGATGGAGGGGTTTTCTGCACGTACGCGGCTCGCCATCGGCGCCGCTCACTCTCTCTCTGTAGGTCAGACAGATGGTGCTGCTCGCTCGCTCGCTCGCCGCGCGCACGGCTCAAGGACGACAGATCAGCCGCAATAAATCAATAAATGAACCACCGGCGGGCTGAAAGCCTACGTCGCGCGACGCGAGAGGCGGTCCTCGCAGAGCCGCAGTCTAAATAAACGATTTGTTCCCATTGAACGAGCAGAAATGAGATGTCCTTTGTGAGCGAGTCCCTCTTGGAGCCCCAACGTGACAGTCTGTCCTGAATAGCGCTGTTTCACACAAAAATACCCACATACTCATGCAGCGCGGTCCGCTAAGATCATCACACATCAAAAAAAAGCAAAAATTTTAACAAAAATCATCCGGATGTCTAACTGCTACTGCTGTGTTTCCATTAGGTTAAAAATAGATTAGGCAGCATCGCCGTCAACAATTTACATATTTAAACTCACAGTTTCGCTTCTGCAGATGGTGGCAGGAGGCTGCGGCCGGACCGAGGACCGAAGGGGTCTTAGACAAAGCGGACGAAGCCTTGCAGAGGGAAGTGAAGACCTTGAGATACCCTGCCATGTTCCAGCGAAGTCACCTTGCAGCAGCTCACCAGCAGTGCAGAGCAGCGAACGGAGAAGGACCGGCCGCCGGCGGAGAGGACCGAAATAAGCGCAGAGCGCCTCCCAGACGGAGCGCCCTCTCTCCGACGTCAGCGTGAAGTAACCCCGAGGACGCAGCGTTTGGTCACCAAACGAAGCCGCTAACCAATCAGAATCGCAACCGTTGAGCGTCCGTTGCAAAAGGTAGCTGCCGTGTAATTTGAATGCGGTTCGGAGGTGTCCGCGTTTCCAAGACGTCCGGAGTCATTGATTTGATCGAGAGTGAGCATGTTTACCAGTATATAAGCGCACTGAAGATTTAAATGCTGCACTAAAAGTTCTTTAAATCAATTTTAAATAATGCAGTGTTTAAAAGTAAGAAATACGTAAAACAATATGAATATGCAATTTTTTTTATTTCAGTCTTTATCATCATCATGATAACCAACACAAAGAAAGATCACCAAGACAGAGAGTTTAAGAGTAAAGAAGAGGTGAGGTTAACGTGAATGGGAGACATACACTTCTGTTCATTTCACATTTAAATTCTTTGTTCAGCACACACATCTCCAAAGTGACTATACTTTATAATAAAAAGAGTGCATTTCACAACAGCTGAAGAGCTTCAGATAGTTAGTATGTCCTATAACACCATTTTTGCCAGGGCACAGTTCATGGAGGAGATTCAGATTGTGGTGGATTTGCTCTTGCTCAATGAATCTGGGCATATTTGCAATTTCTCGGTGTACTCTTTCTGTCTCAGTGTTGCTGTGACCCAATGTTGTTCATAAAACTATTTAAAAAACTGAGACCCTACAGACTTTTGATGTTTAACCTCTGGTGCATGGGACCACCAAGCAGCCAGAGGTGGAGGAGTGCAGTACTGTTGCTGGGGTATAAAGGGAGTGTTGGAATCTTGGTCCAGATGCTCGAACCAAAACCTTGTTCAGGATCCTACCAGCAAAAAAGCCAGAAATCAGAACAAAGTCAGAGAGGCACAGAATACCCCAGGTGGGTAGGAGAATTTTTGATGAGTTGTGGATATCTTTCTAGAGAAGGAATAGTGGACTCAGGTGCCCCACCAACTGGAAGTTGCAGCAGTCCAACCCAGACAGAACAATGACAACCTGAAGAAGAAACCGAGTAGGATGAGTGGAGAGGAAAATTTGACTTTAAATATGCTTTGGGGGAAGAAGTGACAGGACTGGGTCAGTAGGCAGAAACACTACGATGCCTCTAAGGAGACAGAGTTGTCCAGCATATCAGGGTGATTGTCACAACCCTTACTGTCATAGTGTAAATGACCCAGGGTGAAGGACACAGGGGGAGTCTATGCTTCTGGCTTGAAGCCTAATAAACTCAAGGACAAAGAGACAACAAAAAGGGTCACAATCCAAAAAAGTCACAAATTTCAAGCACAACAATATATTGAATGAACATAAACATAAACCTACTATTATTGGTGTCATGTATCATTTTCAGGGCGCTATGTGTGATCTGTTTTCTCCTTCTCTCTTTTCCTCACTATGGGGAAAGTTACATATACTGTACAGTGAGAAACCTCACTGAACATAATTACCCAGTAGTGGCAGTTGTTATCAACTGTTTGAGAAAGGCAGGTCCTCCCCTTCCCATCGTGCCATGGACAGACTGTGCAGTAGTGAGGTTCTCAGGAGCACTTTTGAAGGTCTACTGAAGGGAAGTAAGGTGTGTTAAGATAAAAAGGGACTGCAAGGACATCTGGGCAACAGAAAGTCACATTAGTTTAACAGTAATACGGAAATAGATGTTTGGCCCAAAGTTGTGTGGTACAGTATTTTACGTGCGACTGAAGGCAAACATTTGATGTGAAATAATGATTAAAATGTTAATATATTTTTGGCTTGTCAATAATACTATGAAACAGACAAAACTTCCGTAAACCTCACTGTAATTCATACATTGTTGGAAACATTTCTCTGAATATTTTTATTAATAGTTACACATGGCTGGGGGTGCAGTGGCGCAGTGGGTTGGACTGGGTCCTGCTCTCCGGTAAGTCTGGGGTTCGAGCTCCGCTTGGAGCGTCTTGCGACAGACTGGTGTCCCGTCCTGGGTGTGTCCCCGCCAGCCTTACACCCTGTGTTGCTGGGTTAGGCTTTGGCTCCCCGCGACCCCAAAGGGGACAAATGGTTCAGACAATGTGAGTTATGCATGGCCAAACCAAGATGTGTTGTATAAAACTGTCCAAACATCAGTGCCTGCAACAGAATGCTCACTCTTTATCCTTCATACTTCCTGGAGATCAGCACAACCTTAACTGGACAAGTAAATAATGAAATTGAATTAATCAAAGCACTAATGAATTTATGATTATATAATATACCGTCCTGCTCTCTGGTGGGCTCGGGGTTCGAGTCCCGCTTGGGGTGCCTTGCAGCAGACTGGCGTCCCATCCTGGGTGTGTCCCCTCCCCCTCCAGCCTTGCGCCCTGTATTGCCGGGTTAGGCTCTGGCTCGCTGCAACCCCGCTCGGGACAAGCGGCTTCAGCCAATGTGTGTGTGTGTGAGCCTAATATACCGTTATTAAACATCAAAGGTAACCTCTTAGGACAATTTGTTCAGTTCCACTAATAAATAAACACCATTACCTAAGTGGATATATGTGGTGGTACTTCTTCCAGTTTTTACCTTAAAATTTTTAATTCTAAAGTAACTTAACTACTCTAATCACTCTCGGATCCTTATCTGCAGAGTTCAGTGCTGTCACACACTATCTTTAGTGCTGAGAGTACTGGGTTATCAGTACAGAAATAAGAATCTCACAAAGCAAGCAGCCGATAAAGACTTTTTTAAAATTAAATTCGTAAGGTTTGTGATCCATTCCAGTGAAATGTTTTCAATGAAATAGCCAAAAATAATAGGTAGGAACACAAGTGAACTGAGAAACTCTTCCAGCTCTTGAAGTAATACCTTCACATTCTGTCCTTTATTTACTAAGCAGTGCTCTAAATTTAGATGTGAATAGCACCCATATTGGGAGATGGAACGGCAAGTGTTCTACCATGTGACGGTGTCGGCCTGGAGAAAAGCCAGCAGGAGAGCAACAGAGCTATAGTGCAGTTATTCGAAGGCATCAGGACCAGCAAAATTGCTCTAAAATGTGTTCAAACGTTTCAGCAAAAAAAAAAAATATACTAAGAATTTTATCAAAATGGGATAACACCAGGTCAGAAACATACTCTGATACTGTGGCCTCCAAAATTACTCTTGGTAAAGATTAACAAAAAAGGCAATGGATATTAACTGCAATGTGTCATTGTCAGAGAAGTCTGGTAAATCATTCAATAAAATTCACTTCAAATTCACAAACATTCATATATGAGCAATGCAGTGTGTTTTTTAGAAATATGACATAGGTTTCACTATTACTGGCTCACCAATTTGCGTTAAATTGATGTGGATTAATCATTGTACCTTAGAACAATGTTGGTATGTTGGTATTAAATGATTCTCTTGAAAAAAATTAGTGAAATTTCAATATGTATAACAAATTTAATACAGAGGCCAATATTTACTGGTTTCATGTTTGTATATCGCTTTGGAGAAACATGTTTGCTAAAGGGACAAATATACGCAGGCGGATGAACTAACAGAAATAACAACAATAATAAATCAACAAGTGATGTTTTGGGGGGTGTGGTGGCGCAGTGGGTTGGACCGGGTCCTGCTCTCCAGTGGGTCTGGGGTTTGAGTCCCGCTTGGGGTGCCTTGCGATGGACTGGCGTCCCCTCCTGGGTGTGTCCCCTCCCCCTCTGGCCTTACGCCCTGTGTTGCCGGATAGGCTCTGGTTCCCCGCGACCCCGTATGGGACGAGCGGTTCAGAAAGTGTGTGTGTGATGTTTCGATCTGCTGACTGGATGGAAAACCTTTGACTTCATCCTGGTGTTTGTGATCATTATCACCATTTGGGAGCATGATGAGGGAACAGAGTTTGCATCATAGCATGTGCCCGGTCTTGTAAAAAAGCCTCATGTTCCTTGACCGTTACACAACCGAGCAGAGCAATCAGACCCATCGACTCCCACAAGGTGGCTGCCGGTACCATTATGGATCCCCCATCATTTTTAACAGTTGGCGACACACATTTTCGGTGGCCTGTACGCCACCCAGGGTTATGCACAAAACTTACAAAGAGACATTTTGGGTTGAAGGTATCCTCTGTTATTCTCCGAATATAAATCCATCTGGATGTAGGATATGCGGTGAAAGTTGACTTATCAGACCGTATTACTCTTTTGCTGCTTGGGGTCCCAGTTCAGAGCCGCTTATATCTGGTTTTGCATCTTTTTGTTTCGGCCTTGACTATAAGCGGTTTCTGAATGGCAGCCCTGACATAAATTTCAGCATTGTGAAGCTCGCAACATGCAGTTTTTGGTGAGAATGGGCCACGGAGGTGCTCGTTCGATGCTGCAGTAACTTTCGAGGCCGTAATTTTGTGGCATTTAGCAAATATCCTTGAACTGTCTGTTGGTCCCTGTGGGTGAGCTTCGACTTGCAAAAAAGTATTCTTCTTTGCCGATGCAGCCATGTTTGGCATATCCTATCGTTGTTGAGACTTCCATTTAACACATTAAATAATTTTGCATTTTTATTTCTTGACTAATACACCTACATGGGGGGTGCAGTGGCGCAGTGGGTTGGACCACGTCCTGTTCTCCAGTGGGTCTGGGGTTCGAGTCCCACTTGGGGTGCCTTGCGATGAACTGGCGTCCTGCCCTGGGTGTATCCCCTCCCCCTCCAGCCCCATGCCCTGAGCTGCTGGGTTAGGCCCTGGTTCCCCGTGACCCTGTATGGGACAAGCGGTTCAGAAAGTGTGTGTGTGTGTAATGCATTTGCAATTCAGGCACTGACCATTTGCACTCTCTGGAATTCTGTTAGTTGCCTCATCTGGCTTTGAATATCACATATCAAGTTCCTAATTGTCAGACCTCTTGTAAAGCTGACATACTGTTAATTGACAGTCAGAAATATGATTTGCTTCTGCATTTGTCATTGTGATTTAGTTACTTCAGGGTTAACCTCCTTCTTCATGTGGTGTTTCGGTTATTTTGGACACTTTAACGAACACCTCTGGCCTGCATGGGTTCTTGAGCCTTGCCGTCAGTTGAAGAAAAACCCTGTTAAAGACACATTCACCCCTCACCAACACGTGCCCATTGTGAAATCTGACGGGGGATTTTTGATGATGGTCAGCTGTTTTACTGCCTGCGGCCCATGGAGGAACAGTCCGAGATCCCAACCAAGATCGTGTCTTTCGGTCTTATTAAAAATAAATGAAAACGTTTTGCGCTATGATTCATGCGAAGCGAGGTTGTAACAAGTAGAGAAAATAGTGATCCAATAATTTTGAAAATACTACTTGCTTGCAGCGGGCACAGTGGCGCGGCAGGTTTGGCCAAGTCCTGCTTTGGGTGCCTTGCGACAAACTGGCATCCCATCCCCTCCCCCTTATGCCCTGTGTTGCCAGGTTAGGCTCCAGATCACTGGTCAGAACAAGTAATTTGAGACAGTGTGTGTACTTGCATGGGTGAATACTTGTTTTGAAAGTGTATTTGATTAAATGCCTGAGATTTTTTAGATTTTTGTGATGACACATAGCTGTTCATCACACACACATTTTCTGAACCACTTGTCCCATGCGGGATCACGGCGAACCGGAGCCTACCCGGCAACACAGGGCGTAAGGCCGGAGGGGGAGGAGACACACCCAGGACGGGACGCCAGTCCGTCGCAAGGCACCCCAAGCGGGACTCGAACCCCAGACCCACTGGAGAGCAGGACCCAGTCCAACCCACCGCGCCACTGCACCCCTTTAGCTGTTTATCAGCACTGTTTATATTAGTTTTGTCCATCTTTAACAAGCACTCCAGTAATTTTTGAGACTACTGTAAGTAACTGTATACAAAAATGTCATCTAAGAAATGAGTCACATGAGAGTGATACATTTTTGTCATGTTTCTTAACTCTGCTATGGGGAGACTAGAGGACATAAATGATAAAGGTGGTTACAACCTGAAGCAAACATTGTTTTATTACTACCAAAATAATCATATCAGCTCATTTTTATTCCACAGCAACTGCTATGTAGTCATTTGTAATGCCCCAATCCCATTTTGGAAGTGACTGAAAGTACTTACATGAAACACACACAATCTGAAGCCACTTGTCCCATTCAGGGTTGCAGGGAGCTGGAGCCTAACCTGGCAGCACAGGGCATAAGGCTGGAGGTGGAGGGGACGCACCCAGGATGGGACGCCAGTCCATCACAAGGCACCCCAAGTGGGACTCGAACCCCAGACCCACCAGGGAGCAGGACGCAGTCAAACCCACTGCGCCACCACACCCCCCTTTACATGAAACCCTGTTTGAGAAATCTTTTTAAAATCAAAAACATCTACACAATATTTTTATCTGGCATTCCAGTGTTTCTTTTTTTAGCCAAGGACCCATGTAGCCCCATCTCCTTTGATGTGGATTACATGAAAGATGTTGCTTAAATTTTATCTGACCCTGCCTGCAATCAAATACAGGTAAAAATTACTTTAAATTATATAACTAAACTGTGTATTATTTCACACCTGCCAGTTTTATTGAAAACACACACACACACATTTTCAGAACCGCTTGTCCCATATGGGGTCACGGGGAACCGGAGCCAACCCGGTAACACAGGGCGTAAGGCCGGAGGGGGAGGGGACACACCCAGGACGGGACGCCAGTCCGTCGCAGGGCACCCCAAGCGGGACTCGAACCCCAGACCCACCGGAGAGCAGGACTGTGGTCCAACCCACTGCGCCACCGCACCCCCCTCTTATTGAAAACAGCTTACAGTATTTGACATGATTGTACTGGTTATTATTTTACTGCAGTGATTTAGGATGAGTATCTTGCTCCAAGGTACTACAGGAGTAGGCTCACAACCAGCAATTTTACAGTTTTAAGGCCATGTACTTCATCAGCACACTATATATCATCCTGTATTTTACCATTATCATGTAACATAATTAAAATTAAATCAAAGGGATGAGCGCACTTGACATAAATGGTATAGGACATGTCTAAAACTTCCAGTACTTCATTAAGGGAAATAAAATAGCAGTAATAGCACTATAATGACCACTGCCTGTAGGCAGTGACAGTGTCATTGTAATGAAAGTGTAATAAAGTACAGTGCATTTTATCTTTGCAAGACTTACTTTTGAAAATTTCTTACATGCTGTCAATGTTGTTTGGGAAAGTATCAGTGGTTAAAATGGAAAAAAAAAAATCCAGCAGACAATGCTCATAAGTTGGAAAGATTCTTTGTAGGATTTGGAATGATTGTTTTTATTTACAATTCAAGTTAAACATGGGATTTTTTTTTTTTGGCAAAAATGTTCTATATATTCCAATATAAACAAATACAGTGACATATTGCACAGCCATACTTAACAGACAAAAGCAGCAAACTCATGTCCATTAAGAGATATCAAATGCCCTCTGCTCCACAGTGTACAGTAACTGCATTCACATTTGATGCGAGAAAAACTGTTATATAAACGGGAGGGTGCTGTTGTAGCTACATGAAAAAACTCCTGCGTATAAGGCAATGCTCTGCCTGACATGAAATGTAAAAAATATAGTTTTATTGGTTCACACAGTATTACTGAAATACATCTGGTCAGAATACGAAATATATCTGATCATAATTTCCTGTGGAACAGACCTGTACTTGTGCATTTGACCTTAATTGATACATTTCACCATAATTTATAGTCAAATCAAAAACCAGATAAAAAGAAAGAAATGCACATGTGGGAAATACGAGGGGGCATACAAATAAGGCAACAAAGTGGGGAAAAAAGTCAGACACAGAAATCATTGCGACTTGCTTATTATTGGACTAACAAAAAGTAGTCATGTGACTGACAGTGCAAGTGTGGGGTCTAAGTGCTTACGGGGACACTTGTTTTCTTCTCGGTAAAAAAGCTTTTAAGCATTAACACTTGGCCGACACTGACTAGAAGCAGAATGAGAGTCTCCCCCATGGACCAGTAAGTGACCCGTTCATGGAGATCTTCTGCCCTGCTGCGGTCTTGTGCCTCCCTTAACCTGTACCAAGTCTGGGAGTCTGCTACCACCTTCAGCATCTCGTGAATGGAGACACAAGCAGATTCCATCTGAAAGTGGAACACCTTCTTCAGTCAGCCACACAAACACACAGCCCATCCTTCTCAAGGAGCGATGGTGGCAGAAGTGTAATTACTTGTCAGGTGTGAGGTTCACCAGAAATTTTAGCAATAGGACACAGAGGATTAAAACACAAATATTTGGGCTCATTGTGCTGGGCACACACCCGCGGATGGAGGACATACCTGGGTGAGCGCCGTGGCTCTGTTCATGTCAGGAAGAAGGGGAACCTCTTCCCCGGCTCGGAAATCCAAGTAGACGATTTTGTGGGAGAAGGTGGAGAATTCGTTGCTGAAGCAGACCTTGTAGACACCTTTCATTGCCGTCACGTGGGAGAAGCTGTCGTACTGTTTCTTTCTCTCCTGATACAGGAGATTGTTCAATGGGTCTGTTACAAAACAGTCAACATCGTAGTTGCCTCCAGAAATGACCTGGGGGGAGGGAGGGAGGGAGAGAGAGAGAGAGAGAGAGAGAGAGAGATAAAACATTTCTGAATCCACACCAAACTTGCAAATCGTGCCATTTTTTTCTTAAGTATTAATAATATGAATCATAGAAATTATTCTAACACTATCGACTTATGCAGCAGGGATGATCGAATGGGTTTTTAACGCTGCAAACGAATCCGTGAAAATAAGCCAATATATTAGGCGAAAATGTGGAACTTACTTGAAAATCTATATCAAACTTAACTCCGCCGTCCAGATCTTCGTAGAAGCACTGCTTTTCGTTATCCGGCAGTTCAAACGTGAGCTCAGCGCCACGGCCAACAACTACATGTAAAAGTAGGAGGAAAAGTCCAACAAACTGCATGCTGTCGGAATAATCTAGAAAAGAAAAAAAAAAAAAGACGTGAGCGTGTTTATGTAATGTGCTCCAATTATTTATGATATCAGCTGAGCGCATGCAGCGCGTCGCACACCAGCGATCGGCCGGACGAGCGGAGGGGCGCGCGCGCGGGGGGCCGCGCTCGCTATTACTGACGTGGCAGGAGCGCGTTGCTCTTCCGGGGACGAGCGTTTGGTTCCCGCGCCGCGTCGCGTCAGTCAGTCAGTGGCGCAAATGTGGAGCTCCGCTGCTTAGCGTGGGAAATGAGCGTATTTCATGTCACGTTTACGCACAAAAAGTTGAAAAGCAACGAAGTAACGCCGGCTGAGAAGTTGGACTGGCCTTTCGCTGCACTTACTTTTCGTTCGAAATTCCGAGAGTAGTACGTCACAGACAGAGTCGTTTAATTTGTCACTTGCACGGTTATGGAACAAAATGCTTGTCGTGACGAGGCTCATGGACGTAAACAGACTGAGACATGAACAACAAACACGTATAATATTAGACAAGATGTGCTGATATGTAGGCAGTACAGATATTTTAAGTATAAAGGGCAGGTACAAATAAATGCAAGTACAATAATAGTAAACGGTGAATACTGCGTAGTAATTTGTGAAGGCGTGTGCGCGTGTGTGTGGGCGGTCCTTCTTGGCAGTAGATTGGGACGTGCGGAAACACGCACCGTTGCTCGTCTCATTACATCACCAATATATCTTTACCCCCGAGAGTAGCCCCTGGGGGTCGATGGACATGCCTCACACCACAACCTTCCTCACACACAGTGACATTCCCCTTTTACATTTATTTATTCAGCAGATGCTTCTTCTCCAAAGCGACTTCCAATCAATGAACTCTATGTAGTGTTATCAGTCCACACACCTTATTCACCGTGGTGACTTACACTGCTAGATACACTACTTACAATACGGTCACTCATCCATACATGAGTGGAACACACTCTCTCTGTCTGTTTTTAATTTTTTTGCACATTTTTGCATAACTATGGTTATTGGATGGCATGGGGACACAGCGAGTAGCGCTGCTCTCTCGCAGCGTCTGGGTGGTGCGAGAGGATGTGGGTCCGATCCCCACTCTGTGTGGAATTTGCATGGTTTCCCCGTGTCTGCGTGGGTTTTCTCCGGGTGCTCCGGTTTCCTCCCACAGTCCAAAGGCATGCTGTTCAGGTTCCCCATGGTGTGTGAGTGAGAGAGAGTGTGTTCCACTGATGTATGGATGAGTGACCCATTTGTAAGTAGTGTATCTAGCAGTATAAGTCACCTTGGTGAATAAGGTGTGTGTGGGCTGATAACACTGCATAGAGTTTATTGGAAGTCGCTTTGGAGAAAAAGCATCCGCTAAATAAATAAATGCAAATGTAAGAGGCCCGAAAGGTAAGACAAGTGCATGATCCGTCCACCTGGGGTCACTGTTGGATTACTTGTAGACGCAGTGCAGTGTTACGCGCACGCACGTATATTGTCACACCCTATCATGGAGTGATGAACTAACACAGTAAGAATAATATATATAAAAACGTAACAAAGTTAAGTAATAGGTACTGTGATACGTAAATGACACCTCCAGCTGACGTGTTATTAAAAAGAAAACTAACCCTCAGCTGATGAAAATCAAAACCCACTAAACATGATTAAGGATTTTTATATACTGCATTATGTGTATAGATAGATATATACATACATGCATGTGTGACATATATAATTTTATAAAGAGACCTTCCCATTGGACTCTCTATGCAGTGTTTGGAAGATAGTCATACTCCTTCTACTGAGTTCACACACATATATATAGACACACATATACATTTATTCATTTTGCAGACACTTTTCTCCAAAGCAACTTCCACTGAACTCTGTAGTGTAACACACACCTTTTCCACCAAGGTGATTTACACTGCTAGATACACTACTTACAATGCATCACTCATCTACACATCAGTGAAGCACACTCTCTTTGTGTGTCATTCACACACTATGGGGCACCTGAACAGCATGTCTTTGGACTGTGGGAGGAAACCAGAGCACCTGGAGGAAGCCCATATAGACAGGGAGAACATGCAAACTCCACTCAGACTGAGCAGGGTATCAAACCCACATCCTCTCGCACCACCTAGGCACTGTGAGACAGCAGTGCTAGTCGCTGTGCCACCGTGCTGCCAACTCCAAATAGGCTCCCTGAGACTTTCAGGTTGTTTATCATCGATGTAAAATGGATAATGCCAGCAGTCTCAGCTGGAAGCATCAGTATGTGTTCTTTGATACTTTGTATTTTTACCAGAACATGTATAATGAAAATCTTTTACACTGTAAAAGATGATGTATATACATACATTAAAACTTCAGTTTCTGCTTTATGCGTTTTAATTTTAACTGGTGTGATGCAAGTAATTGTTTCACTTTTATTAACTCTTCGCATGATTGTTTCAGATTTATTGTTGTGTAACACTACATAAATGTTTAATTTTCATGAAGATATATGTATTACCAAAATGGCCAATATCACTGTATGTAGGAAGAATATAACACATTTTGTCACCGAAAAGGATGTATTTCCCAAAAACCTTTCATTGCTATGTTGCAAACTCCAAAAAATGTGGTGAAATTTCTTGAGTACTCCGCCAACATGTAAGAAAACTTTGCTTTTGCAAAGATGCTCTGTGTTTGGTTCAATCTTTGGGGTCAAACTGTCAGCCTGTTCATCCGAGTGAACTCAACAAAAATTATAATAGTGTTGTTTTCTTCATTTACTTCTTAGAGCAGCAAACTCTTCTTACAGAAATTAGTTTTGTACTCTGTGACATCTAGTGAGAAAAAACACACAGAAAGTTTAACAGGACATTTATTCAAAACAAACATAAACTATGTACAAATATTATCCTATATACACGATTTTCTGTAAACATGAGCCTTAAAATTAATGGAAGGTCTCTCACATGTAGAAGTAGTACATTGTATGGAAGTAGTATATTTTTTGTGTGCAATATCTTGTTAACTGCTACTGTTGTGTGAAGAACATTTTGGTTACTGTAAACTGAATTTTTTTGACAATTTTGTGTTTGCGGTGCCAGCAGGATTTTATACACGCAGTATTTAATTTGTACTGTAATTGCTATGTATTCCTGTTATTTAGCACTACAGTGTACATTATAGTGTATGATTGGTTGAGTTATATACTTCACAGGAAAGTACTTACTCTTTGTGTTACACATTAAATCACGACTGTTCTTTTTAAAATGAAATGTTTGTATTTTTTCTCTTGTGACTGTTCATTGAAATATAATCAGTATCATATTTCTATGTTAGTTTAATTAAAAAAGTTGAACTATAGTATGAATGGTGTATTTTCTTTCCTTTGCACGGAAAACATTGAAAATGTTTCCTCATCTTTGCACTTTGCGAGCTTTAATCTGCATGACAATCCAGAAGTTAGATCAAGTGAGCAGCTTTTGTTACACCTTAAATTGATCTTTCTCAAATACACTGAAATATACTAAGACAGCTATACACACGTCCAATTTCTACCGTTACAATATTTAGCTTGCTGGTTAACCATTTTTTAGCTTATGGGAGACTGGACTGCCTGGCAAGCTGTTAATAATGGTAACCCTGTTGGTAAACTATTACTAGTGAACACTAGAGAGAAAACTGAGTTAAACTGTATTACCTTTACAGATAATCCGCTTTGTCTATATACTGTAGGCTACTGCTAGCTAACTATGCAATTGATAATAAAAAACCTTTGTTGCAGAAAGGAGCTTGATTGGCAGAATTACGAAATTAATTTCCAGACCCCTTTTTCACAGTTTGATGTATTGCATTACCATTTCACACTACCCATATCTTTTAAGTAGTACATTTGGCATCACTATTTTTGTCTTTGGGCATTCAGAGTACTTTCAATTTTATGTGTTCTGCAGTCTTTTAAAAACTATTGAGTGAATTACATGGTAATTGTGATTGTAATATTACCATTTTCAAAAATAACTTTTTTAATGCTCATTCAAAATGCAGGAAGGAAAATCCCAGTAACACATATTTTACAGTTCATGATCTTATTCCTAAAGGCTTAATTGAGACTGAAGGATAATGGATAAAAATAAAGGGACTTTCTTTCAGGGTACTGGAATGAATAAAGTGCAAATTAAGAAGTGGGGAAAAAGAAAGACAATACACACTCTTTGTGATTTAAGTGAAAATCATTAAATGCTGTGTTTGACATAAATGGGATGGTAAAAACACTGGAGTTTTCACATAAGTCACAAAATACCATTAAACAAGTGAAGCAAAGGTTCTCTCTTGCATATTCATATATTTAAATACACCAGAATTTTAGGATGATTGTTATTGTCCTTTACTAAACTGTTTTATTCCAAAAGGCACCATATACTAATAGGCTACAAATATGTCAGACCTTGTCATGTTCAGAGTAATAGCACAGGACTCAATCTAACTCTTGACATCCAGTAAATCAATCAATTCTTTGAATTGGTTCAAAGTACAAAGGAGCATTTCCTTAGGTAAGTCACCGCTGCATGAGACAATGCTTGCATCCTCTCTCGGGGTATATGACCTATATTCTAGAATATATAGCTGTTTCTATTTTCTGTTCATGCACTGAAACAAATTGCTGAACTGAGGTTTCTGGAAAACTTTAAAAAAAAAGATATTTCTATGACCCAATTACAAGGGACATTTGTCTAACCAGATTTTGATTGATTAATTTTACCATTTTAAATAAAAATCAGATCATTGAGTTGATAAAATGATAATAATTTTTATGGCTAATAGTATGGCTCTCCTACTGTATGATGTTTATGTACTGATAAAAATTAAACATCTCAATTTTTAACCTCTGGGCAAGGTTTATGTTTTATGATTGTATTCAATATTTAACATCGATTTCTGTCTTGGTTTCTTTTACAGGTCTTAAATGGATATTGTTCAGTGTGGATGACAGTCTCATACCATATAATAGCTTATTTCACTCCTGTACTCCATCTTTGAAAATGATCCTTGTGAAGAACAGGTAAAATCAAGAGAGTATATTAAAAAAAACTATTTTTCGAACACAATCTGTTTGTAGCAGTGCATGTGACTAGGCATGAAAATATTTCTCCAACATGTGGCTTGCAACTTCTGCTTGGGTCTTTCTTGGAATCGGGCTAAAAAAAAATTGCGTGTTGCTAATTTGAGGCTTCGTGGGACTTTGCGCTCATTATTCTCTCTGCCAAAAGTCGACACTGGAACAGAACATGCTCTTATGCAGGAAATAAGGCTCATAGCGGAATGCTGACCTTGTGAAATTAAACATCCTCTGGACATGTCCATTTAATTACCAGCTGACCTGTTTCTGCTGGATCTCTGCTCCGATTAAGTGTTGCCTTGTTCAACCCATTTATGTTGTTGTTCAGGCAAACTTAGTATGTAAAGGAGTTTGAGAACAGAATCCAGTAACATTTTCCTATGAGGATTGAATTCGCTGTGAGATACACATCTTTCCATGATGTGAGTGATTCTCTTTACTGATTAGCCAGCTCTTCAAAATCAGACAGCTGTTTCATTTGCTCAATTTGCATAGAGTGCCTCCTCACTAGTTTCTTCTTGGACCTGGGGTTGCATCTCTTTGGTGAGCTGGGTGCTACAGGGGCTATAGATCTTATGCATGCAGTAAGAGGAGAGGAGGGCTTGCTGCTCGTCCCAATGTCGGGGATTGGAGGGTTGGGGTTGACATTGAGGGGTGGTAGGAAACCTGGCCTGGTATGGGAGATATGGTCAAGTAACAAAGTTCCAGAGCCCCGTCTCTCCAGGAGCCCTGGGGCTCTACGGCGGACTGTGGTGGGGGAGGTGCTTGCGCTGCTGTCCAGTGACTCCCGTGAGCTGGTCAGCATGGTCAGAGGGGATGTGTTGTGTTTCCTCCTCTCCAAGGGTACCTTGGGGGAGTCCAGCATGCCCGAGTCCGAGTAAAGCTGGGAATCTGAGTCATAATGGTCGTTTCCCAGTAATCTCCTGTGCACAGTGTCCCTCAGACTGACTGTCCCACAAGTAGAGACATTGCTGCTGTCTTGCTCAGTAGGCACTGTACTTCGCCTGGCAAGGGGTTGGTGCTGTGAAAGGGGTTTCTCATGGGACATTTTACGGGATGTCGGTGATATTTTGGAGGACTGATCTCCCACAAGTGGGAATGGCCCATCTTTGCCTTCCACACTGCTGTGCCGTGATAAAGGTGCTCTCTTGGACAAAGTCAGACCGTTGATGCTTGTGACAACATCATCTTCAGAATTTGCCCTTTTGTTCTCCTCATATGCTGCAGCAGCCAGGACAGAAGGAGCAATCAGCCCCCAGGGCTCTGACTGAAGCCTTTTAAGCTGAGGAAGCCGTGCACGTTTAGGGTTTACTGGCTTCCTAGTAGGAGACGGCGGATCATTGGGGGACTTAGCTGGTGTAGTGGTTGCACAGCTGTTGCCTGTTGATCGTTTAGCCTGGAAACTGAAGAGTGTATCTGCTTGCTTTTCATTGCTTGGGGATAATGGTGTTTTGAGGCTGATGTCAGAAGGAGAGGTACATGGTGTGGGGGAGTATCTGTCATTCAGCTCTGGGGAGGGGGGAACATTCAGGTACTGTTTAGTAGTTTTGGTGCCAGATGGCGATTTGTCAGTGGTTATGATAATTACTTCCTTGCCTTTGGCTTTGCAAGCATCCAAGAGCAGCTTCAAGGTTTCCTTGTCATCTGCATTTATGGCATACACAAGTGCAGAGGATCCACTGCGGTCTTCCAAGCTGGGGTCAGCGCCATTGTTTAGCAGAAGAGACACGACTTCGTGGCCTGCCTTCTGGATGCAGGCGTGCATCAGGGCCGTTCGGCCCATTTTGTCCTGGATGTTGGGATCTGCCTTGTTCTCTAGCAGGTACTTCACTAGCTTGGCTTTGCTGACACTCTGTTGATCTACATGTTTGGACATGCAGGCAATCATGAGCGGCGTCTCCCCACGCTCGTTGCTCTCATTGATGTAGGCACCTCCTTCCAGAAGCAGTCGGGTCAGACGCAGACGGCGCAGCCACACCGCCTTCAGCAAGGAGTTCCCATCTGTCCTCAGCTCCAGCACGTCATCCATTGTCCTGACAACCTCGGCAGTCACCCTCGGGTTCAAGACGCAATTGCAACCTGCTACCAACAAAATAGTCTGTTGGGTGTTATGAAGCTAAGAATTCATTATCATTACTACATACATTACAGCTACAACACAGGTCATGAAAATCAAAACAGTATGTCTAGGCATTTTAGTGACAACCATCTACACCTTTGCTTGGAGGACAAAAGATCTAATGGATCTGGGTTAGGACCAGAAACAAAGGTTCAGATTTTGCATTTCACCGGTCACAACAGGTATTTGCAGATCTGTTGCTATAAGCAGAATGTGACATGATGTAGCAAGTTGCCTCGTTATTCTACGGTGTCCATACGGGTGATGATAGCCTAGGAAAATTTACAGTACTCAATATTTGGTTACCGAATAAAAATGCAGCCACATATCTACAGGGTGTGGTGTCTCTTCCCGGTAAGGTCTCGGTATTCATTCTAGTTGAAGAGTTTGTAAAATACATTACTATCCCGAACAATTGTCAGCATCCATGATGGAGCATCTCTGCTCAGATGGAAACACAGTTTTACTGATTAAAGTGCTCCAAACCACATAATATTTCCCAAGCAACGGTTATGAAAGAAGACGGAAGTTACCCCTCTTCTAGATTTTTGTAGAACCATCTAGAAAGGTGCCAGTTCTGGCACCACCACACAACGCACACCTCATTCTGTACAAAAGAAAGGTACCAGACTGCAAAAGAAAACCGCACCATCGTATCACACACCCTCTCACACATCCTATCCGTGTCTTTCAGTTTCAGTCGACTGCCAATACAAATAATTACACTGTGAGGCTCTTTCTGCATTACCAGTACTTGCTATAATTGAAAGCTTCGCATTATTTGAACAGGAGGTGCTTTAAATGAGTATCCTCACAGTCGCTATAGTATCTTATGAGCAGCACAAGTGTGATCTGCATTGAGGGACGCTTAATACAGTTTTAGAGTAGGGTTTCACACTCGAGTCGCTGTCCATGGTCCTCAACCGGCCACGCGTCTCCGCTAAAGGAACAAGAAGTCTCCTATGGGTGCTGGGGGGGGGCGCTTAATGTCACCGGGAATAAGACCTTCTAGCAGATCGAGCATCACCACAATTAATCCATGTCTGGGAACAATGCGGTCCCGTTAGAGGACAATCACTCAGTTTGCGTTATTTACTTCACTCACAACTGCCAAATATTCACCAAGTTTAGATATGTAAATCAGAGAGGGTGACGTGGGCATAGCTGACGTTTCTAAAAAAGTGACCGACCCGACATTTCTTTAAAAACGCAACTGAGTTAACAAGTTCTGTCCGAATCATTTGCTGTTAAGGCTAAGTTTTAACTGCGCATACGACGCTGTATTCGCTGGTATTGAAAAAAATATCCGTAAACACTCACTCAGTGCTGGGCACGATGATGGCTTTACTCACACCTTGAGTCCGCACTGGCAAAACTTCGCTGTCGCGGATTTGAAATGATGACGATAACAGAAAATAATCAGATGCGATGAAAATGTAGCACTTCGCCTAGTGCGCAGAGCTGCTGGATTACAATCCGAATGTTTCTGGTTCCAGTCCCACCCCTAGATCAAGGGACTTACCCTGAATTGGTAGAGTTAGACTAACCCCGGCGTTGTATAAAACGGTGACTCAACCGCGGTGAAGTAAATCGCCTACCAATGAATAACGGATCTTAACAGTTCAGCGCTGGGAATCCTTACCTCAGGAGAAAACATTTTGCATGTTCAGAATGTGTATGAAGGGTGCGGCGCCAAGGTGCGGTTTCCCGGAGGTGTCCCGCGGTTCATCGGCATGATGAGGTCAGGTTGCCCACCAGTTGAGCTCCAGGGAAGCAGCAGCCCTCCCGCTCCGAGTGCGAGCGCATCTCCATCCAGCGGCTCGATCGCGCAGCCACTGAGCGCCGAGGGGCGGCAGCTCCGCTTTTCTTAGGGCGCCGCCGCACTCCAGTCCAATCGGCGCACTTCTCCCGGTGACAGTGAGCGGAGCCCGTGGAAAAAAAAAGCAAAGCAAAACATCGCAATCCCAAGACGAGCGGTTATTAATAACTGGCCGCCCGCCCGGTGAATGAAACGTGCAGCTCGCTGACGTCAGAATCGACCAAAATAACCCCCCGCGTCTGTTAAAACCACGTCTTTTTGTGAGGAATAACGCACGGCACAAACAAAACAAAAACAGCTCTTTTGTTTTTCTTTTTTTTTTTTTGTAATCCCGTGTTTGTCTGGAGTCTTAATGTGGAATTAGCTTGGAGGTACAAAGTTTGTTTACGGACACCCGAAAGCTGCACTTTTATAAATGAATAAAAAAGCGATGCGTGATTTTGTTGTGTTTTTGACACACAGTTACAGTGAAATGACAGAACTGCCGTGTCCTGAAGCCGTGCGCATGTAAGGATCATTTACAAGGTGACGTTTTGTAGACTGATCGCAGTGCTTCTTGACTTTCCTCTTGACTTCCTCTCGGGAAAACAAAGGTTGCACAAGCATGTTTCCAATAAATGCAATCCTACAATAAACTTCTGTGATTTCGTGCGGGACCTAGTCCTAGGCAGCAAGACAAGTCAGAAATTAAAAGCTGAACAGTTTTGCAGTAATGTACTTCTGCCTGATTCCAACACATGATGTAGCACAACCCTGCAGTGAAATCCGCCATTCGTTCCCTGTAAAAGTTTTTTTTCTCTTTTTTACTCTCACCTGTTGTCCCTTTTAAAATAGTCCTTTTGAGGGTGTTTCAACAGAACTACCTGCACCTGACAAAATTAAATTCCTTTGTATGGAAGTAGAAGGGGGTGCGGTGGCGCAGTGGGTTGGACCGCAATCCTACTCTCCGGTGGGTCTGGGGTTCGAGTCCCGCTGGGGGTGCCTTGTGACGGACTGGCGTCCCGTCCTGGGTGTGTCCCCTTCCCCCTCCGGCCTTACGCCCTGTGTTACCGGGTTGGCTCCCGTGACCCTGTAAGGGACAAGCGGTTCTGAAAGTGTGTATGGAAGTACATTTTCTTTCTTTAAATAACCAAAAGCCAGAGAGGTGTTTGGGAAGTTTTTAGGTTCGAATCCCATTCCCGAAGTAACAGCCTTGATCAAGGTACTAATCCTACTTTACTCCAGGGAAGAGCAAATACTCAGTACTGCAAACTGTGTAGCAGGTATGGAAGCATGGAGACTCTTCTCCATTCCAGGAGCATAGAGATGACTAAAGGATCCACAGCTGGGGCCAGACAGCTGCAGAGAGAAGTAAAGAATGGCTCTCAGGTACTACAAGTCAATGTGTTTTCTCTCTACACAAAGGCTAATGCCCTTTTTAAACAAGTAAATGTGCAATATGCATGAGAAACATGTGAGCCAAGATGGTTCATTAATCCATTAATCAACTGTTTGTATCTCCAGCCAAACATGACAGCTCCAATTTGCCATTATGGCTTAGTACTAAATGCAGGATATCGCTTATTCCATGAATACCCTTCAGTTAGAAGATATGGAAAGGTAAATATTGTAAATCAGTGTATGAATTTACCATTGCAGACTGTGATTTAACGTCGGTGTAACAACAGGCAGGGAGGTGGGATGTGTCCATCGATGTTAAGTCAAGACAAATATGTCACTCCCATTAGTGTATAACGCCACTGACTACTGTTGCTAACATTTATTTGCCCCCCAAGACATGACACCATTGTAAATTAATATTAATTTCTGTAATAACTTACGCTTCTCGTTTTCCTTTTAAAACCAGTTATCACTACTTTAGAAGAGACCAAAACTTATTGTGAAAGCAATAAACAGAATGCAATTATTATTTTCTAAACCTTTAGGTTGCTGTGACACTGCAGCAATAGAGACATTCAACATTTGTATGTGATGTAACATACACATGCAGAATAAATAACACTGCAAAATACAAACCAAAGCAGAGTACAACAAATGGAGAATAATAGTATGATACATAGTAGCAGCAATAGTAAGCAGAGGGTAATGCTAATGGTTTTACATTGCAAAGAGGCTGGGGGTAGCGTTAAAGCTGTGATTCTGTGAGAAAGGGTAAAGTAATTATAATTACGTAATGGTGTTTCCAACTATTCACTAAGCATCTGTCTGTGCTCCTTGTGCTGGTACTCCAGTTACATCCACAGACTCAACAATGGACCTGCCCGGTGTGATTACTTTTCTACTGATGTAGAAACTGAATTCACTTCTTACCTTTTTTGTGTATTTCAGTCTTGAAAACTATTGTTTGGGGAACAATGACAAGAACCATCTTACCTTGTAGCTATGGCACATGGTATAAGGCAATATGAAATACCTCAGTGTAATTTAGTCTCTATATTTAAATGTATGAAATGTAAAGTCTTGAGAGATGAAAATGTGCTCTCGTTCAGAGAAACAATAACCAGAGGGATTTTAAGTTTTGAGGAGTGGTGATTTACAAAAGGACTCTTCTCTGCACAAAAAATATTAAATGAAAGGCTGAAATGGAGTGTAGTCTGCGCTTTCTGTGCCTGCTGCATCTTAACTACGCCGTTGTTCAGTTTGAATAGGCTTACACCAGATGGCTGTACTAGAATGTGACTTAATCTTTCAAACAAATAAAAATCTTACTGTTAAATCATTAGACAAATGATTGAACACGATGATGAAGGTGTTTAGATTAAAACGTGAATGTCACTGGACCAATGTGTACTAAAACAGGAATGCGCTTTGTCACTCTGTTTTACATTTTCAGTAGCAGTGATAGGTCTACGAAGTCTAATGACAGTTTGTCTAATTTCAGCTCCTTGTCTTGTGAACTTGTACTTTCGTTTAATAAATATTTGTAGATTTTTTCAAAAGAATTGTCAAAAACATTTGCTTAGCTGTAACAGTTGTCCAAGGTGACTGATTTATCTACTAGCATTGTATTC
The DNA here is from genome assembly GCF_900964775.1 of Scleropages formosus. Taxonomy (NCBI): domain Eukaryota; kingdom Metazoa; phylum Chordata; class Actinopteri; order Osteoglossiformes; family Osteoglossidae; genus Scleropages; species Scleropages formosus. Next base: position 15,091,697 of record NC_041816.1, read on the forward strand.
TTACTGTATCAATCCAGTGTAAGTACCTTGTTCAATGGCAGTACAGTAAAAGTGGGATTTCACCTGAGATCCTAGACAGCAAGTCAATATTCGTCATCCTTGCACTAACCACTGACTGAACCACCGCCATCAAAAGACTTCTGCTCTGTAGTTGTTCTGCATATGCTGCACTCCTTCACATTCATGTCAATTTTTTCTGTGATAAAGCACATACAGAAGTCGTACTATATAAGAAAAGAATGGTATGGTCACTTTGCTATGTATTTTACCTTGAGAAAATATATTTATGTTTTTTAAGCTGACTGTACAGAATATAGTGAGGGTTCGTGAAATGCTTTGGTCAGAATGGTCACGAGTTTATATTTCTCTTTATTTAGCCCTTCATTCAGGGGTGTGGTGGTGCAGCAGGTTTGGCTGCGTCCTGCTCTCTGGTGGGTCTAGGGTTTGAGTCCTGCTTGGGGTGCCTTGTGAAGGACTGGCGTCCCGTCCTGGGTATGTCCCCTCCCTCTCCGGTCCTGTGCCCTGTGTTGCCGGGTTAGGCTCTGGCTCACCGCGACCCTGCTTGGGACAAGTGGCTTGGTTGTTGCAGTTCTGGTTGTTTGTTTTAATTAAAAAGGGGGCATACCTCATGCGCTATGCAATTTATATGATTGTTTTATGAACGAATAAAAGAATGAATAAAAGAATAAAATGAATAAAAGAATTAATTTTTTTATGAAAGAAAAAACTCAACACATGTGGCTTCTGTAAAGATGGCAGAAATGCAAAAACAGGGATGATCTTCGCTCGAGACTATGATCAAGTGAAAGCGTGTCCCTGCCTGTTACTTCCCTTTTCCAACATACTCACCGTGGCACCTCTGTGCCGTGATTTTGGTGGAAGCATATTAGAAGGAAAATAAATAAATAAAGTCAGAAAATCAGCAGCCTCTGACTCCTGGGAGCAGTTTCCATTTCCAGCGGTCTTTCACCGCACCTGCTTCACTTCCACCCTCTAAATATAACCTTTTCTCTCTTCTGACGCTCTTTGTGATTTAACTTGATAGACTGAGGTAACACCACATTTATATTTGGATCTCCTTGAAAACAAGGTAGGAGAACGTGACGTAGAAGGACAGGTCTAAAAATACAGATTTCACGTCTCCATACCTCGATAAGTGTTTTCTGTTTTTCTGTGTTGCTTGAATAGTTTATGGCCATAGTCTAACCTCAGATGTCTCAAGAAAATCAACCATGATTCTTGAGTAAGTTTATTTTCAATATACTTAATTATTCTTCATGTTGTTCACCCTTTGGCTATGTGCAAATGAATCTTAGTAGTTCATTATTTTTTCAGCTCCTGGTAGCACAGTGGTTGCAGTTGCTCCCTTTGGACCTGAAGGTTGGAGGTTTGATCTCCACCTGTAGTACCCTTGAGCAAAGTACTCACCCTAAAAATTGCTCCACTAAAGTTTCCTAACTCTATAAACAGGTAAGTAATTGTAATGTTATAAGATGCTTTGGAAAAAAGCATCAGCTGAAATGAATCAATGCAGGTAAGTAGGTATAGCCTTAACTTACAGTGAGTATGAACAATGCTTTCTCACTCTGCTGTCATTATCTGTTTTATGGGGCAGCTGGTGGTGTAGTGGTTAGAGTTGGACAAGCTGCTTTGACTGCTTTGACTTTTTGCACATTCATTCCCTGTCTTTGCTCAAGTCGCTCGTGAGAGGGGTTCTCATTATTTCACTACAAACCACATGGCTAGAACCACGTTTACAGCATTTTAATAAGAATTCTTGCTTTTCCCAGAAATACTTAAGTAGCATCTGTCCATTGTGATTTTACTTCAATGGATTAACTGTGCATTGTTGAAATATGCCATTCTTAAATTAAAAAAAAAAGAATTTAAGAGTACAGTAATACAATTCATGAGTCAGACACATGTTTCTGGCATCTTGAAGGAACCAAACAACATTTTATGAAATGACATGCGGCATTAACACTTACAAATTTCAACGGTAAATTGCTGGAAGTTTTTTATTCAGAGATTGTTCTTTTAGACATCTTTTACAGTTTACATTGTTAATTATGGACTCTGCAGATATAAGTTGAAACTATAAGAAAATATCTTGTGTTAGATTTTAACCTATATAAGTAAAATGAATAGCACAAGGTTTTCACATAATAAATGTTGCAGTTATGCTTGGTTATGGACTTTTAATGGTGAGGACTATTTGAATTGGGAAAACATTATAGCAAGAGAAGAAGTTAGCTTGTGGACTGCGAGGACCGAAGGCTAGCGTCCAGTGGCAACGTGATGAATCATCTAATGGGATTTCAGCTGAAACAGAGCAAATAATTATTACCTACACTATGTTAAGCAAGGTACTTACCCTAAATTATAATTACAAAAGCAAAATCTTTATGAAGTGCAGTCAGGATCTGATGATCTTTTGAAGAGCTTTGGCAAGAGACTCCACAATTTTTGTTCTTTCGAAAACTCAATAGGTACAGTATACATATTCTAAAGACAGTCTGGGAAAAATTGTGAGTGAAGGTATTACTTTCAAAGGTTTTTTAAATTACGCAACAGAAGAACAACAGGGCTTTGGTATGATTTAAGAGTCTTTGGTTGCCTTGCCTTGGTAAGGCCTATTTAAATGACATATAAACTTACATGTTGGGAATAGCAGCGAAACACTGACCTATGTGTTGTACAGACCAATTTTAAAAGTACACCGTAAAAGTGAAAGATCTGAGTTTCAAGTCAAACCAATATTTAGCCTAAGGTCATCATGGGTTTCCTGTATCTTCAGTCAGATAGTCCATCCTCATTTCCTGTACCAAAAATTTGATATCATTCCTTGCTCATGGTTTCACTACTTTTTCATGTATTATTCTTTGTACTGATATAGTGTTGGTAACACTGTTTTTTACATTTTGATATTGACTCGGCTTCCACAATTCCAGAAGCTATTTTTGTCTGAGCATGTCTGACATTCACATGGCATTTGGTGTCTAAGTGATTGTGTCAACTGAGTGTGTGGGTTGTGACAACAATGAACCGCCATGAATCTTGAGAATCCTCAGAGCCAGTATTGCAGTACCCATACCCATTAACAGGACTGTAAAATTTACTTCTGCTCTTTAATATTTCTCTTCCCAAAGTACATTTCTCATTTCTATGCAGGATTTTGGAACTCACTTTCAGCACAATTGGAAGGGGAGCACTTGGAGAACATCCTCCCTTGATCAAAATGTCAGGCAGACAGCCTCCCTGTTTGAATGTGATATTTAAAAGCCTTGGGATGGAGACAGTGATACCCTTATAAGCACCAGCAGTTGATATATCAATTCTACTTCTGCTGTTTAGCATTGCAGACTCAAAGACCAACACCTACTTGGCTCAAAGCACACTGTTATTGTGTGTGTGTGTGTGTGTGTGTGTGTGTTTATATGATTCACATGTTAAATACAGCAATGCTGGCAGGATTATTGAGTGTGGGGTCTGTATCCTTGGAGACAGGTGAATATCTAATAAGAAACCCATAGCTCTTTCAACAGTGTAGGTGCTTTGATGTCTTTCTCCGGTAAATTAGCAAAATTGCCCAAATTCTATTTCCACTGGAGAATAAATTCTTAAAGTCTATTCCTACAACAAATATGTTGGGAAAAAAAACACCCTACAGGGGTCGCTTTGAACTCCAGGTGCCGTTATGGAAAGTGAGAATGGGAAATCACACTCTGGATTGCTCTACTGGAAGCTCCAGAGGCAAACCTGTCGGTGTTCAGCCAAATTCATCAGCTTGGTGATGTTCAGGCTTTGGAGTCCATCACCACAGTATATTATTTCTTCCTGCTAATTTAGTGGTGTCGTAGAAGGATGGTTTAGAGTATAAACACTTTGACACGTAGCTGTTTATACATTCCATTGTACTTGTATATGTATTTTATTATACTTAATGAAATTTCTGGTACAATTTCATCAAGTTTAATAAAGTTATCTATCTATCTATCTATCTATCTATCTATCTATCTATCTATCTATCTATCTATCTATCTATCTATCTATTTGTCTAATTTCCTGGCGTTCTCCTTCAGCCTTTTCAATTCCACTCCACTCCCTCTTACTGTCTGGTGTGAATACAGGAGACATGTTCCTACTGTGGTACTGTTTGCTGTGTTGAAAAGTCTTCGGTAAACTTTCCTTGTGTGAGTCGATTCAAAGTGCAGCAATTTACCTGCCCAGAGCATTTCTGCTGCATACTTGACAGCAGCAACTCAAAAATATTAGGATTATTTGGCTTTCATGTCATAGCTGTCACTGCTGTTGACGGTGCAATTTGTCACACTAATACAAGCAAGCTCTGAATTCTCTCTGGTAAATGTAATGTAATAAGGGGTACCAAGAGTTATTACTGATGAGTCAGTTTAAAGGGGCTTACTGTTCAGAATCAGCTTTACAGCATAAGTGATTCTCTTTTGATATTTTAATGTTCGTTTAGCTAAATCCTATTAACATTGAGCGAGCGCATGCGCTCTGCGTGCCGCTCGTTGTTCGAATGCATTAAAATGCCGAAGTTCACTACACACTCCGTGTTTACCGTTTAAAGGAGCGCGAGAGCTGTCCTCGGTGCATTTGCGGCCCTGCTTGGCGCATTACGCCCATTGCGTCTGTCTTGTTCCTTTCTCGGTCCTTTTTGTTCCCTCATCAGTGGAGCCAACCAGCTGTCTCTGCTGCGGGCTGGGTGTCCGGGCCAGGTGTGGAGCGGCGCACGCTTTTCTGACAGCTAGTTAAGAGGGCCGCACTCCACCCGCAGCTTGCACCACTGCGGCCGTGACGTCTGCGAGGCTGCAGGGAACCCAAAAATACACATCCTCCGCAAGCCGAGGTTTTATGTCACGGCAAGATGGCTACCCGGGCATCGTTAAGGCTGCACTTCGTGGACAAATGTGGAAGGGTCGCCTCCCCCGCAGCGCATGCGGTCTGGCCTGTCGGCGCCAATTATCAGTCGCAGTCATCGGCTGCGCACGCGGCACCTCGCCCGCTACACGTTGTGACGGGCCGAAGTGTGACATGCCTCGTTTTACACATGAGGAACTTGCTCCGGTCATCTTAGAATTACTCATAATTTAGATGCTTACTCAAAGTTTCTCGCAAACACTGAGCAAGACCTTCAACGCAGGGCTGAACCGTTTGCTGTGATGATCCACAGCGTCTGAGCTGAACGGTGCAGGAACCAGCTCAGCGGCGATGAGTAATCGGCCAGGTGGGGGAGAGAGGTGGCAGGTAGTCGTGGAAGATGTGAAGTCCATAATTATTGCATAGTTCTCCACAAAAGGCTTAAACTGCCACACAATGGAGGGGCTTGAAAAGCACCGGCGGCCACAGGCGCTGCAGTGCACCCAGGCATCCGCCTGCTTCCACCACGCAGAGGACTTTTTTGAGTAGAGGAATTATAAATAGGGCAACATTTCTCCTCATCTCTAGCTGTACACCCAATTCCTCCTGATCTCTTAGTGTGAATTTCTCATAGAAAAAAAAATCATAATTTGCTTCATTTTGAGACAAGACCAAATCAGACAAGACTGCAGTTAAAAATTCTCAGGGAGTCACAGCCAAGTGTGGATTCAGCTGTTTCCACCATATTAATAATCACACCACCAGAGACTGAAGTGTTGGTAAAAACACTGATTGGTTGTGCTGAAGATTTGCTCCATCATTTTACAGGCCACATGGTGGTTTGTTTATTACTCTCAGTGGTCGCTGTGCTCCTAATCAGTTAAAAATTTAAGGGAAAATTAACAGAAAAATACAGGGGTTGTAATAGCATGGCTGAGAATGCTTGCCGTGTTGCTTTGTATTTTTGTCCGTTGTGATTTTCTCTTCTCAGACTGTCATCGAGAAATAAACCGCAAACAAATTTGCATGAACGTACACAATAAACATTTGCTTTGCGTTTTTAATCAGTATTAAAATGCCTGATTATTACAGATTTTCCTGGAGTATTAGAACTTTGACATTTCAAAGATCCAATCCGTGTATTTCAGCAAACACCTTTGGTGCGCTTTTGTGCTTTTTGCTCATACAAACCAGCTCTGTTAATTCATTCATGCTGAGATCAAAGGCATAATGTACCCGATGTTCGCTAAAACAGGCAAAAATACAGTACAATGACATAGCACATTACAGGCTGGACTTAATCCAGAAGCAAATCAGCATTACTAGGCTAATTAATGCAGATGTAGATTTTCTGTAGGGTAAAAAGACAATCCAGATAATAAATCAGACAGTGTGCCAAGGAAAAATAAATACAATAAATGCAAAAACATACATGCATGAGCTGTACATGGTTTCTTCTTAAAACAAGTGACTGAACAGGAATATTAATCCAGCAAGCTGCTGTCTTGGTTAATGGAGGAAAAGTATGTAGCAAGATGGACAGGTGACAGCTGGATTTCCCCCGGTGTCCAGGTGTTGAGCCCTGGCACTGCGAGCAGAGAGGCAGGAAGGGCAGCGAACACATCTCTGAGGACCCCAGATGGGTCTCACGGGAAGCAGGCTTGTGTTGATGCAAGGGGTGGAGGGGGTGGAGGGGCAGGAGAAAGACCTGCTGTAACAGTTTTGAGACAATCACCCTCCCCGAACCTCCAGAAGTAGGATTCTTCACCTGTTAATTGCTAAGTATTACGGTATTTCCTTTTTGAAAGGCAGAGGCACAGTCGGGGTCTTACTGGGTGAAAAGCATTGTGGGTGACCTCTGCGACCTTCTGCTTTTTATGCATACTAATCCTGACAAAATGAAAGGATATTATCATCCAAAGAGCTAGAATGATTGCTTCAAAGTTATAATAAGCTTTATTAATTTCTCATAGTTAAAGCATTCAAACGGTGCTCATACCTGTATCACAGGCTGAACTCGTCTTACAACGGACTTTGTTTAAAACTCTGCTCTGGAAAGCTCGGCTTGAAGAATGTGATCATAGGCGTCTTGCTGTGCAGCTCGCAGTTACCATTTCAAATGAACTTTGTTTAAAGAGGCTAACTGTGCTGTGGTTCTGGAATATTCTGCATAGCTCTTTTTTCGTTTCTCTTCTGATGGTTCTGCTGAAGCCTAGCCTCAGAGTGACATTTTCATACATCTTTGTCATTTCATTTCAGCTGACTGTGAATCTTTATCAACATGAAAGGCAGTGGAAAGTGAACAGTGCAGAAAGGAAATCAGTGAAACTTCTTATTCCTCTTAAAGCGTTCAAATAAATGCAGACTCACAAGTACATGCTTTTATGTGTATGTGACATGATGAGTCAGCTATACTATAATTATGGGTCGACCGCACATCAGTTTTTCTATGTGTAAATGCTGTGACTAGTTTTAAAGTAGTAAAATTTTAAAAAATCAATTAAAAAATTTTTTAAAAAATCAGATCTTTTAAGTAGTATTTTCAGTGTTTTAGATTCCTTTCGAAAACGTAAAGCCTCAAAAGACACTGAAAGATCTGTCCCCCTACTTTCCCAACCATAGAGAAGGGCCTTATAAATATGTGTGCAAATCAAATTCATCCATAATGGTTCCACTGGTTGGATTTTATGCTTCTGTATAAGAAAGAAAGCACAGGGTGAATGCTTGATGCAGTTAAAAAAGAGTGGAAACTGCTCTGCGACCAACACCGGTCAAAGCATCCAGCAACAATTACCGTAACTGTGAGACTTAAGTGAACTATTTGTCTTCCACATCTGCCAGAAAGATCTGTCTGAATATTCTTTAAAGTGCTAAGAAGGGTGCAGTTAGATGGCTGTTGTGTGACAAGCAGAGGGGGTGAGCCTTGTGAGATCTCCCACCAGCCCCTCTGCATTGGGGTGGTTTCCTAAATAAATAAAGAGGCCGTGCTGCGCGCACTGGGGCCGCCTGCCGCTCGCCCTGATGCCGGCTGTTCGGATGCTCTTTCGAGCCCAGGGATCCTCAGGGGTTCCAGTGTCCCGGCGCAGGTCCCATTTCCGCAAAGAAGGAAAAACCGCTTGAAATCTTCTCGTTGGGGAACTCTTACAAGGTCTTCATGTTAAAATTGCACGGTTGCAGTACAATCCTGTTGGTGGTACGTATTTCAAAAAACCATTTCGTAGCTCATCTTTTCAGTTCTTTCAGCATCTGTGCACTTCTATGTCTCACATATGATCCTTTCCATGTTTTATACCACGCAGTATAATTCCCCAGTAGCACGTCTTTAGATGTCCAAAGATTAAATGTTTGCATTTAATATGTAATGAATGCAGAAATCAATGGAGACCACACATTTCACATTTTATTTTGTACTTCAGATATTGACATTCTGATTGGTATTAGAATTAATTATTTATTAGATGTTCTCACCCAATGACAGCCTTCGGCAGCAGACCTTTCAGGTTCCGTGTCTCCTCTTATTCCCTTAAAAATGCAACAATATCTCTGTCTTATGGAACATATTTCTATATTATACTCCTATATGTACTATTAGTGCCATATTTCTGCAGTGTTTTTTGCAGATCATGCGAGTTCACCATTTGCCAGTGAAATTCGTGCATGCATGTATCTAGAATGTATTTTGGAATGAAAATAATGGGCTTAATAGAGCCATTCCGAAGTATTTCTGTTCAAACCTGGAGATTGCTTTTTTATTCCTTGGTCTCAGCAAAGTGTTATTTGTGTTTTTGTTTTCATTTTTTTGGTAACGTGACTGCGGCTCTGCAGAGCTGGGTAGGTGAGCGCACGCAGATGCAGGTGGTGGGGGAGAAGCAGTTATAAATAGACCAAATAAATGAAGGTGTCAGGATTGACCCCAGAGACGTGACTTTAGAAAGAGGCAATAAGGCAGAAGTTTATCCTGAGGAAAACTAATCAAGCGCTGTCTGTCAGGGCGGCTGGTGAGTCAGCCAGGAGCAGCATCATTAGACAGCACCGCTCTAATCATTTCTACAGCGGGAGTAGGTAGCTAAAGATGCCCTGTGAAGCGACGGCAGCAGAAATGGCATCGATGCAAAATCACTGGGTGGAGGGGGAGCGATCTGAAAATGCTGGTGTTGAATAAATTATGGATGGCACGAACGCGATCGTCTTCTCAGTTCAGCGCGTGGTCTTAAAATGTTAACAGGAATTATATTTCCAGGTGCCGCCTGAGACGTGCATTGCTGCTGGATTCGGGGCTGCGTGTTGCAAAGCCTGCGCTGCTGTGCGGGTCTCGCAGCGCTTGTGGAGCAAGGTGGGGAGATGATGGGGGGACAGGGCGTGTCTGATGTGGACAAGCAGAGGGATAACGTTGAACTGCAGCTCCTCCCACACGTGACAGCCTGCTGCCCCAGCCTGACTGAACTGCTGCAACAACATTATTTCTCCTCGGCAAGAGACATCATACATTATAGGTGCCGCCTCCTGTACTCCGTGATACATTATGTTTAAGAACCTCTTAGAGAGAAAGGCACATACTGTCAGTGCATCATATTCTGACTGACAGCATCAGGAAGGCGTGCTGAATATGCACACACACACACACACACACATTGACTGAAGCCTCTTGTCCTGAGCAGGGTCGCGGCGAACCAGAGCCTAACCCGGCAACACAGGTCGCAAGGCTGGAGGGGGAGGGGACACACCCAGGACGGGACGCCAGTCCGTCGCAAGGCACCCCAAGCGGGACTCGAACCGCAGACCCACCAGAGAGCAGGCACAGGCCAAACCCCCACGTGCGCTGAATATGATAGGAGCATATTAATTGCTTATTGAGGGGATTTGTTAAGAGCATCTCTAGTGGGTGCTTGACAAAGGCAGCAGCTTTTATTAAAATGATGATGACGATGCTCTTGACGAGATGAAATCCAGTTGCGAACGCTGCCTGTAAATATACACCAGGTGTCTTTGATTGAGCAAGGTGCGTCGGTCCACTCGCCCAAGATGAAAGGCAGCTATAGCTAGTTAATGTTAAGAGGAAACAAGGGAGCAGCGGAGACCACAAATCCCACCTTATTCACACACAGTCTCCATGGAGTTTTTTTACGCCTTTTCTCTCCATGTGCCGGCTGACTACAGCCAAACACATTGCAAATAAAGAGATTCTGTTGTTTGCTACATTAGCGCCCTGAAGTCTGGTGCTGGTCTAGCTTGCATTTAATGGCATCTGTCAAAGATATTAGGGAAGCAATGTGTTTATGTTACAGCATATTGATAGAAAGCACACTGAGGAAATAAGGCCAGGTCAGGGCAGCAGTCTTTGACCGTGAAGAAGGGTCCTGCTGTAGAACCATAGGGAAAGGTAATGATTTGCTCCAGCTATAAAACCCTGTGCAAATGGCCAAGAAATGTAAGATGGTTTGGATAAAGCCAGCCTAAGCATGTTGGAAAAGAACTGCAAAAATCGTACAGGTTAAAATAAATTGTTTTTATTTTTATACTGTACACGTAAAATATTATCGGTCTGAAACGTTTTAGTTTAATTAACGAATGGCATAGTGAATGACAAGTAAACTTAGAATGCTTTTACTCGTGCGAGCAAACATGATTTGTAGAACTATGTTTTAAAGATTTGGAGAGTATTTGCTAGTTAATGCTAATTTTTATGTTAATATGCTAATTGCACATGCCTGGTAAACTGCAATGTGAAGTTCAGTAATTGCAGTATACCATTATATTGTGAAGGGTGACATTTAGAGGGGGTGCAGCAGGTTTGTTCAGGGCCTGCTCTCTGGTAGGTCTGGGGTTCGAGGCCTGCTTGGGGTGCCTTGTGATGGGCTGGCGTCCCATCCTGGGCGTGTCCCTCCCCCTCCAGCCTTGTGTCCTGCGTTGCTGGGTTAGGCTCCAGCTCACCGTGGTTTCGGACAATCTGCGTGCGTGAAATAAGCAGCAATCAGTTGTGAAAATACATACATTGAAATTCACCGTTTGTCAAGATGCCTAGTATTTCAGAAGAAATTCAGTCCTGTTTTTTGAAATCACCACTTCAGTTAAAAATAAATTATTTTAAAAATAAAGCTTAAACAATTAAAGTGAGCCCTATGGGTGCCTCTTAGGAAATACTTCATCCATGGGTATTAAAATTTCACAGTACTTGTGTACGTCATAACTAATACACAGATTGAAAAATATGCAAGAATACATGAAGCATGCTTAAGTGGCCCAATTAATGGATCAAGCATCTGAAAAACCGTGGTAAGGATTCCTTACCTGAACAAATATCGTGGTCTTGGTTGTGTTCCTATCCATTGTTGGTCACACCTTTGCCGTGACCACAGTAGATTTTATTTGGGTTTCAATACAAGATCAGCCCAAGACAAGCAGACATCTAGTTATAAGCAGTATGGATGACTTTACACATTTAGTTAATGTGTGCTGCAACAATAACAAGCTTTCTGAAACATTTTTCAAACACCAGCTTAAAACTTATAATTTCCTATCACAGTCATGACTGTATTTCTAAAAATGTTCATTTTGTCCTAGTTTGTTAAAGAGTTTGGGTTACAAAAGACTAAAAGATGTGATGAATCATAAAAATAATTTGAAAACCAGAGACGTCATTTCCAACAACATTTTTATTGTACTGAACCAATAAACCAATCAAATTACATAAAATGTATAATTCTTAATGCTAAGGGTTACTTATGGAACAGGTGTGATTTGGGTTTGCCAGGAAAATCTGTATTTGGGCTGTATATTTTTTTTTTACAGTTACTAGGTACACCTCTAATCAGTGACTTACTGGGATAAAAAATGGGCCTTGACAGCATTCACTGACCTTATAATTTATTATCCTTGATTGTTTTGAACTGGCTTGCTCGCTGAATGACTCACGCACAGGGTTCAAATTATAACAAAATAAAACACTTGTCAAGCTTTCACCATAATTTGCATTAGTTGTGGAATAACCACAATTCCGAAGAAAAAGCAGCCTAAATGAATTTATACTGATTATATAGTGATTAAATTATACACACTTATTATTGGTTTACTTCATTTTTTCTTACAAAATGCACAACAGTGATTCCAGTTAATCACATTATTTCAATGAACAGACATTCTTGGGCTTTGATTAACTGAATAATTCATACTTACTCAAGAAAGGTATTTTAAAATGCATTTCTCTTCCACATGGGACAGGCATGTAACACAATGAAAATCGTCTGAAACCCATTAACTAAAATGCTTGGATTACAGTGGATTTAGTTGTACAATTGATTCAATGAACAGCTCAGCTGAAGTAGTTTACAGCTGAAATGAAGCAGAAGCCTGCAAACCCAGGGGTCTCCAGCTGAGACAAAAAGCAGGAAACAGAGGGCTCGACATCTACACAACTGAGAACCCCATGTTCTGGCAACCCCTGAACAACACTTTGAACCCAATGGCAACTGTCAGCAAGACAACACAATGGCAAAACAGTAAATCCACCTTATGCTTTCTTGGCTAATCTGGGAGACACTATTGTGTGGGATTTGAGTAATAAATCTGTCCAGGATTCATAGTAGCTGGACAGCCTTGTGTCATCAACGTGTCTCCAGCTTCACTCTTCCTTCTGATTTCCGCACTGTCCAGTTCAGTCCAATCCATACAGCACCACGCTAGCATGACTAAGCATGCTTTCATTAATCATTCACACCTTTTTGCTGTGTGTCTATCATATCTAAGCCTGAGTTATCAGGATTAGCAGTGCTGGCGAGAAAAAACTCTCTTCGGTACTGCTGACATTATAAAGGGTGCACCTGTCATTCATAGCGGTCGTGTTGCAAGATTACGGATGTCAATACCTCTTGAAACACAATTTTTAATTATTGTTGTGTATGTAGCATTGTATGTTGCCTTGCACAAAGGTGTCAGATAAATACTTAATAATAGTAATTGGGCTGATTTGAATCTGCTTGTCATGTCTGCTCTGAGCATTAATGATAGCAACCACAAGAGGTCCAGGTGCAAATTACCTGGCAGAATGAGGAGCAGCTGTTTCCAGTGACACAGTTTGTAGAAGAAGCTCACACACACACACACACGCATGCACGCACGCACACACACGCACGCTGAAGCTGCTTGTCGCAATCGGGGTTGCGGTGAGCCGGAGCCTAGCCCAACAACACAGGATGCAAGGCTGGAGGGGGAGGGGACACACCCAGGATGGGATGCCAGTGCCTCGCAAGGCACCCCAAGCGGGACTTGAATCCCAGACCCACCAGAGAGTGGGACCCGGCCAAGCCTGCTGCACCGCTACACCCCCCCGTAGAAGAAACTATACAAGCCAAACAAGAAGACTGCAGAGTTGTGGACCCTTGACCAGCTACCTTCTGATTTTGCCCATGATTACTTAGCGACCCTTGGTTCCTGGTTATGCATCTGTTTCTAAAGTCCCTCTCACTACGTGCTTTTGTTTCTGTCCTGTCTGTGCCAGTCCTCTGGAGGCCTGTCCCAGTCTGGTGTCCTAGCTCTGTGTAAGCCATGCTTCTGTGTACTGGTTCCATACCACTTACTGTCCTTGTGTAAAACAACTATGCTTCACTTTGTTTTGTGTTCTCCAAACCACGTCTGCCCTTTTTCATAATTTGCATTTTGCGCCTGTATTTTCACTCTTCATGTGAGTTTATCACCCCTGTGTCCATATTGGGATGTTACAGTAACACATGCTTTTGTCTGTGTTACCTCCAAAAGAGGCGCTGCTATACAACTAAAGGTGTATGCATATCCTTAAACATGTCGGTGTAAGTTTAGTTATGTCATGCGGAACCGGGGGAACCAGGACAGCTGGACCCAAGTGCGGAGTCGTTCGTCTGGATTCAGGGGATCAGGCAAGTTCTCGGTGTCGGGGACAGGCGAATGGTCGGTAGATCGGTGGTCGGGATCAGAGTGGGGATCCATAGGCAAGGTCAGAAGACGAAGCGAAGAGTCGGTCGATCGGCGTTGAAACGTAGATCCGTGGACGGGAAACAAAGCGAAGGGACAAAAACTGGAGGTTGAGAACCAAGAACAAGGGTTGGGTGTGGACTGGACGTCACGAAGGAGGGCGGTTGTCTCTGCCGAGATTCCGCAAAAGTATGGGCGCTGAGGAGGGTCTTTTAAAGGGTGAGCAGTTAGTCAGGAACTGGAGTCAGATGCTTTCAATTGGGTTGGGGGCGTGAATGTGACAAGTTATTTTTATTTTGTTCATTTATGCTTTAAGTTGAAGATGAATACTTCCAAACCAGGTGCAGTTAAAAAAATTGTTTGTCTTATGTTTATTCGTCTTTTGCTCCAGAGATCATTACAGTTTCAGTAAGAAAACATAATGCAACAAAGAACGAAAGTAAGAGACCGCTTTGTCCCATTAGTGGAGGGTGGCTTTGTGTCAGTGTGAGCTGTCTGCAGAGCGCTGTCTCCTCTGCTTTTGGAACAGTAGCTGCTGTTTCAACAGGCTCTACTGTGATTGCCTTTGTCAGCCAACTTGTTCGCTGTGCTGCTACCTTCAGCCGAACGCACTTCATACAGCTACGGGTCAATTGATTTGTTGCTGCTTGGGCAGTGACTTCAATACGAGGATGAGAAAAAGGTGCCTGTGTGCAGCCGCAAAAGGAAGAGTAAAACTACAATGCAAAAACTAACAAAAAGTCTTGGGTGTTGTATCATTGTGTAAGTTTACAACAGAGTTTAGATCCCAGGTGCGAAGGGCTAGAAAACGACCCTGGAATCAAGTACAGCAAGTGCGTTCCTTGTCAGGACATTTAGGAAACATGGGCCGGTGTTCTTCCTCTTCTGCCTTGGATTAATGCAAGGAGATGACATTGAGAAAGAAAATTTCCTTGCAGAACATCATTATCATGTGCGCTCGACCAGGCTCCCTGTCAGCAGTGAAAAATAGAAGCACGGCAACGACTGTGCGCACTCGAATGTAGAGGGCTTATTAGCACCCTGGAGAATAATGAGCAAACAAATACATAAAAACAGCATACTAATGTTATGTGACAGTACTGTAGATCTGACAGACTTTGGCCTGTGATGATGCGCCCTGATATTTTAGACCCCATGAAGATGGTCACCGTGCCAAACACATTTAAAATGTTCTTCTTTAGTGCCAGACTTGCATGACTGCTTGCTGAGAGGAGTTGTTTTTGCTTTCATATATTAAAGAGTCATTAATTCTTTCAGACTGATTTCGGCATTCTTTGAGCTTAGACTCACAAAATCACTTTTCATATTATTTCCAGGAGAAGACAGACCTGACATGCAGTACTCGGGTTAGCAGAAACCACACGGTCCAGTATTCATACTAGTTCAGGGTTTGTTCATTGGCACCTTGAGCTCGAGATTGATGTGTAATGCTAATGCAGAGGATAAGCATGATCCAAGGGTTTGCTGCAGATCTTATACCCCGTTGAGGGCCTCTGCAACTTGAACATCATGCAGGAGCAGGATGGTAAGAGCTGCCAAGGCTGCAGGTCCCCAGAGAGATGTAGGGGGTTTTGTCACCAGTGAGTTCATGCAACATGGGATCCTGGATGGCTCACAGAGTAGTCTTAAGTGCTCTGCGGGAGCAAGCATTCTGGTCTCCGCCTAAACTGTCAATAGCACATGCATGAACTCACTCACACACACACCATCTGAAACCGCTTGTCCCATACGGGGTCGCAGGGAGCCAGAGCCTAACCCAGCAACACAGGGCGAAAGGCTGGAGGGGGAGGGAACACACCCAGGATGGGACACCGCTCCATCACAAGGCACCCCAAGCAGGACTCAAACCCCAGACCCACAGGAGAATAGGACCTGGTCCAACCCACCGTGCCACCATGCCCTCTGAGTGCCTAGAGAGTATTTCTTTAAAAACATACACTGGCAGTATCTTTCATGTGAGTTATTGAATTGTATGTGCAACTGCATAAAGGAGATCAGCCAAATAATCACCCAAGTATTTTTAAAAGGCTTCTTGTTCTGCAGTTTGTTCTCTGAATACATTTATTGTATATGAGAACTTATTTGAAGATTTTTCTTGGCTTTGGGTCGTCATGGTGACCATCCTTGCTTGTGTCTTTAATTAAGTAAACTGTTGACTGTCTTGCCCACTTCGGTGCTACCTGTCACCCACTTGTGGGTATCATTCCTCAAACCTAGCTGTCACCCAGAAGCCCACACCATCTTTCCTGCCAATCAGAGCCTTGCACAGTGATTTGTCTTAAGACACACGCATCGGATACTCATGCTGTATATATGTACTCACTTTTGATGTAAAATAAGTGTTTCATTGACATGTGTAGTTATATACACTATATGGCTACTTAACGTAAATGCAAAGCTTTCTCATTTTTCTCTGTTATTGCATAGTAAATACAACATGTAACTGTCAACAGGGCAAAAAGCTGTTACAACCTGACATGAATCCATTTAACTCGATGTGACACACTCTGATTCAACATTGATTCACCGTTGTGTAATTGGTTCCCCTCAAGTGGAATCAGCATTACATTTTCTATTACAGCATCTATTACACACGCAAAATTACAAAAACCCACAGATGGAAAACTCATTTGCAGTATGTAGCCTGCCAACACCAAACTTACAATTATGAGACTGTCGCTTGGTAATATAGTTTCTATGGTTACAAGGGATAAGGAAAAGCTGCAAGTTTTGATAGTTTCCAATTTAAAAATACCCGGTTTCAGCTCTGGAGTCTTGCTGATGTCTCTGTGTAAGACACCCAGCTTACATATTATATAAATGTACATTTATAAATAAAAACAAACAGGATCAAATCAGCTGCAGGGTTTACATGCAGCGGTATGCCAGTAATACAAATTGAAAATTAAACTAAAAATGCAGAATATTCCCATGCAGATCTTATTATAATTCACAGTCTGAAATCCCTTTCAAGATATTTGGGGAAAAAAACTGACCTCAGTGATAGCTATAAACTATAAACTATAGTTTGACTGGAGTGACAAAATTATATGGAAGACCATTCTTTAAAATCATCATTTTTTTTTTTTTCATGGCTTAGCTTCGTGAGCGAAGATTTAGGGATGGGGTTGCCCACATCTGCTGCAAGCTTGCCGGTGGCTGACGAGGCCAATCCTGGACAGGCAGGTCCGGCCGCAGCGGCTGGAAGGGAAAGCCGAGTTCTGTCTGGTCATAGATTTATTAAAATATTGATACCGGCTGACTGGACGTGGTGAAAGAAACTGTTAGCTGTGTGAATTAGGCAGATGATGGCAACGCATGTACTTAAAGCCAGGTAACGGGGAAGGGGCCTGGGAGCGCTGCTCATGTCCTTACAGTGAGGATGGGCTCATCCAGCTACGCGACCTAAGCTGCGTCGCTGAGGAGGTCCGAGATGCGGCGATACACATGGATATTGTGAAAGGTAGACTGGTGTCTGGGAGTCCTTGTAACTGTGCTAAAGTGCCAGTGACAGTCCCTTCAGCGGAAGGATGAAGATGCTGAGAAGGTGTGCATGGTATTGTGCAGCAGTTGGGTTTTCCTTCTGGGAAGTGCCACAGTGCCCTCTGTCTAGTGATGAGACAATCTCCTCTGTGGCGAAAAGCACAGTAAATCTATTCAATCAATTCATTTCAAACGCATCTTCTGTGTTACTGGAGGAGTGAAGGTAATGCTTTTCCTGTAAATGCGTCACCCATTTGTTGGCATTTAATGTCTCCACTTAATTTACTCCAGGTTCTGCTTTAGTTTACTCTGTTAAAATTGAGTGTGTGATGTAAGGAATATTTCGAAAGTGGGAAACCGATGCCCTCTTGTGTTTAATCACATTTTCAAAATTCACCTTATGAACTGACCAGACTCCACCAAACAAGCACCAGACAAAACCGGAGTTAAACGAAACAGAGGCTCTGCTTTGACTTCACGTGTTGAAAGTTTTAGTGGTTTAAAATACCAAATCACTTTAAAAATAGCAATCAGTAATCTACATTTTGATGGGAAAAGTAAAAAAAAAAACTATCATTAAGATAACTGGAAGTGATTGGATATTTTAAATATTTAAAATATTATTTTATGTCAACCTGTGTTGCTTATATAATCTCATTATGATATTTGCATATATATCTAATTTATATCCTACTTTCTTTATATTCTCATAAAATTTTGGCAGCATTTTAAGAAAATTTCAAGTTGGTTTTTCTCAAGTGAGCTGTTTCCTAGGATAGCAGAGCATCACATTGCATAGTATAGCCAGTAGCGAATCAGTTCAGTTTTCAGGCTTCATTAGGCCCTTCAGTTGTTGTGCTGTGAACTACACTTGTTGAACTCTCATTGGGCAAAGATCTCCTGGGGCTTTTAGATATCTGCCAGCCTCAACTGTCAGCGGCTGTTGGACATGCTCACTCTTGTATTATGAGCTGTCATAGTCGCCCCCCAAAAAAGTTTGAAGCCCGTGACATTTATGATTAATTGTACCAATAGCAATAATGTTTGTGCTGTTTGTTTGATCCCAAGTTCTCTATGCTGTACATGCTGATTGTGCAGTAAAATTCCAATTTTACTTGAAGCATTAAGATAACACCTTCATTTTAATGAGATATTTTTGCAGAAGCTCGGCTTGAATTACACACTGACTGCAGACATCAGCATTTATCCTGAAGTATGACATCAGATCCCTTATTATCCTCCAACAGATTTTTCTCAATTGAAGAAATCTAGTTAATCGAGTCAATTTGTCATAATTTTGATTTCTGCTGTATCACTTAAATTATTAAATTTAAAAAATTGCTTAAATCTAAATAATTGACAGTAATTTACAATTCTCATACTGAATAAAGAACAACTTTTAAGGTTAGTGTATAAACTCTAAGTAAAGAATAATAGTATAAATAGAAAATAAACACAAAGCTCTTTAAAGACTTACAGTTGTCTAATTTTTTTTTTTTAAACTGAATAATTCTTATGAATTGTATAGTTTTGATGCGGTTAAATCCCATTTAAAGGCATACACAGAATATAATTTGAAGCGACAATTTACCCCCCTGGAGGTCATAATTAATACAGAAAGTTCATGTTTCTAGCGGAAAGAAATTGTTCAGTAAGTAGCAAGTGCCAGTTTATTCTTCCGACCTTCTGCTTATAACTATATCGGGCAAATATAGAGCAGAAACACACAGATACGTACAGTAAAACACACTGATACAACATATATCGTGTTAATGGAGACAGAGCATTGCCCATGTTTTATAAGAGACAGAAATAGACTAAGCGTTCTCTAGAGCCTTTCTCCATGATTTGAACAATTTTCTAATTTTAGTCGGTAAGTACTTCTTAACTGATGAGCCCCAGGTTTGACCATCTTCATTAAATGCCGCCAGTGTCAATCGCGTGCCCTTATCAGTTCTCCGTCCAACGGATACGAAATCGATAGCTGGGCAGGAAAAGTGATAAGGAGATGCGAGCGACAAGTTCCAGCCCCGGGGGACCGAGGGGATTTGGAATTGAGGACCACGTCTGATATTACCTGACCACAGCAACCTGCCAGCATTCCCTACTTCTACTGCCGGGAGCAGAGGAGGCCGTCGTCCCACCAAACACCAGCACAGACACAAAAGCATTGTAAAAAGAAATGTAAAAAGAAAGGGCTCCTAGCAGCCCGGCAATCGGACTGCGGACATCCCGTTGTCTGCCGCCAGCTCTGAGCCCAACAGGAGTAGCAGGAATGGTTGTCAAGCCTGGCACTGGTTAGCCAAGGAGGTCCCTACAAACTAACCTTTCGCTGTGAACCTCCAACCACCTTTGTAGACACACCCCATTTGATGAGTTTTATTCCACGGCGGCTCCGCCCTGTTGCCACCGTGCCACTGCCTCCTATTGGTTACTTTTTGCTCCTCGCCCTTCTTTCCCTCTAGAGTCTATAGGTTGGAGCTGCGTTGATCTCTGCGCTGCCCAATGAGGTTGACGACCTAAAGAATGGAGGGCCTCTTTGAGGGCTGGAAGGAGCGATTCATACAGGTGTGGCTGAGCTACATTCCAAAAGCTACATACCTTTCGGCTTTGTTCCCCCTCCACTTCCCGAGGGAGACACTATACCTGACAGTGCTTGCCTTTTCCTCTCCCTCCAAACAGAGGTAGATCTGTCAGGTGGTTGAATTCGCCCTGCGCTGAGCAGCACATGTAGACCTCTTGGGATTAAAAACAAGTTTTTATACCACCTTCTAGAAGGTCCATCGAGCGTAGCGAAAAAAGCGTAATAAATGTTATGCATTAATGGGCAACTTATTCATTCAATGTATGAAACAGTTAAGCTATGAAGAAAACCCACTCTCCTTGTATCCACAACAACGAACATTTAATTTCTGGAAATAAGTTTTGGTGCTGTCAATATTTTTCAGATATAAGTTTTTTCCTTGCTAATTCAATGAGACGGTGCACACTAACGTGGCATTAAATTCTTAATACACTATAGGATAATCCGTCAAACTAGTTTACCCAATAGCAATTCACATCCTGCCTCCTTTGCTCTCCTCAGCCGGCAGTGAAAATGAAGATGTGTCACAAGCTCCAGTATCTGTTGTGTCACAACCAAGTAGTGTAAACCCAAAGCAGCTTACATTTCCATAGGGTGTTACTGAAATAGGACGCTGTCTACCTTCACCTTCCTGGCTAGGGTCACAACGTCATCATAACATTAACTAACACACACACACACACACACACACACACACACACACACACACACACACACACACACACACAGACTGAAACTGCTTGTCCCGAGCAGGGGGGTGCAGCAAGCCAGAGCCTAACCTGGCAACACAGGGCACAAAGCCGGAGAGGGAGGGGACACACCCAGGACCCAGGACAGGACACCAGTCCATTGCAAGGCACCCTAAGCGGGACTCAAACCCCAGCCCAGAACCACCAGAGACCAGGCACAGCCCAAACTCGCTGCACCGCACCCCCATATTCTTAATTATTCGAAAAAAAAAAAAAAATTATATAATCCTTTAGGGGGCGCGGTGGCGCAGTGGGTTGGACCGCAGTCCTGCTCTCCGGTGGGTCTGGGGTTCGAGTCCCGCTTGGGGTGCCCTGCGACGGACTGGCGTCCCGTCCTGGGTGTGTCCCCTCCCCCTCCGTCCTTACGCCCTGTGTTGCCGGGTTGGCTCCGGTTCCCCGCGACCCCATATGGGACAAGCGGTTCTGAAAATGTGTGTGTGTGTGTATATAATCCTTTAAGTAGTTTCCTTTGAATAGATTCTGTGAGAAGAATGTAAATTCATTTCTCAGACCAAGTAAAGATTTGCATGCTCTTGTGTAAATCTTGACAATAATTTACAGGCCAGGTAATGAAGTCATTGTCTCTATCTGAGTGAACTATGTGCTTGTGCTTCAGCCTGGACGGCTTCACAGGGGTTCGGTGTGTCCTTGCACTGCTTTCTAAAAGCACAGTTATGCACAGACAGCTGTGACATCATGGACGTGCGTCGTACACATTCTCCAAATGTGCTCGCAGAGGTGAAAAGTGACAGCATGGAATCATAAACGGCTTTGTGCTTCTCCTAGGACAACGGGCTGTACAGTGTGCAGTGCGTGCCTGAGGCAGGTGTTACAATGCAGGTTTGGAGCATTCCAAGGCTTCACCGGTCTCCATGGCGATCACATGCAGACAAGCCTAAGCAAGCTCTGGGCTGATTCACCATGGCCCCGGTGACTAAGCAGCATGTTCTTCTTCCAAAAAAGTAGAGCATCCGCAGGAGAAGGAACAGCCTTGCGAACTGACAATGTCCCAACTTCTGCGTATATTAAATTTGCCTGCTGCCGTCTGCTGATTTGCTCAGCTCTTATTCGCAAGGTAGTCGACACCAGTAATAGCGCTGATGTTTTCAAATGGTGTGTGACATTGAGGTTTAGTAAGAATCTGTTATCATATGTGGAGCATTTTTTTTTGCCTTCAAGTGCTGCTGTTGCTGTTAATTAGCTGCTTAGCTGTCAAGTTTATTCAAAGAAGTTTACATCACTTGTCACATTTGTACAGCCTGGTATGTCACTGGGGGGGGGGGTGGGGGGTGGGTCTCGCTCTCTGGTGGGTTTGGGGTTCGATCCCTGATTGGGGTCCCTTGCAACAGACTGGCATCCTGTCCTGGGTGTGTCCCCTCCCCCTCCAGCCTTGCGCCCTGCGTTGCTGGGTTAGGCTCCGGCTCGCCGCGACCCCGCTTGGGATAAGCGGTCTTGGACAGCATGTGTGTGTATGCGTGTGGGTGTGTGTTTATGTCACTGAAAAAAAATCCTGGCTAAGTACTGCGCTTGAGGGTACTAAAGCCATAACAGCAAGCGAGCCTTGAACTGGCATTCCAAGCGCATGTTCCTAACACGTATGCGACCTGCTGAACGACCTCTCCAGATCTCAGACACGAAGGCTGAGATGTGCTCAAGATTAAAGTGTTGGAATAAGACCATGTGTCTGCGGTGGACTGAGGGAGGAATAGGCAACAGTTCATAGGTGGGTGAAAGAGTCCCAGAACCCTGACCCACTGCCACCTCAAAAACTTCCCCTCTGGCCCTACGAGAGACCCCAGAGGTGCTCGAGTTGGCATCCGCAAGTGGCAAGCAGGTGACACCAGGAGCCAGGGCAGTTATGGGAATCAACGGAGGCCCAGGGCCCCCTGGCCACGATCTGTCAAGGACAATACACACTCGCAGTGCACTGGTGAGGGAGTGGCAGATGCAGCTGTCTGCTGCGGTCAGGACGCACTTCACAGCTTGCACACACTCTGATTTTGACTGTCTCTTCAACACCGGCAGCAGTTCTTTCGGTCAGGTGCAAATTTGTTCCTCCGTGAAAATACGGGACTGGGAAACCACGAATCCAACAAGTGCTTTACTGTCAAGGGTCACAAAACCAACAAAGAAAAAATCAGGACATTAAAATAACAATTTGCCTCAGTCTAAACAAGACATCAGAGTAATGAAGCACTATCCTTGAACGCGGTATTTCCCCCAAACCGGCTAGTGAAATAAACTGTCGTCTTAATGACGGAATAGCTGTAAATCGCTTTAAATAAAAATATCTGCTCAGCAACGGATAAAGATACTGGTCCCATTGTAATCAGGATATGAGATTATCAAACTAAATGGCTTTATTACCCACAGATTGTTAATCTAAATAGTTTTATCACCCACTTTGCTCTTTTCCTAAGATTGCACACGTTTACATTTACACATAATCCCATGTTTGCAAAAAGACACGAAGGTTAATGAACATACGTTCTAGGATCTGCTTCTGCATTTATATGTAAAAAGTACTAAAAGCATATTTTTATTGTTAAGCATTAGCGCAACAATAAAGCCGCTCACTTATTGAAGGGCCGGCCGCTCGCTGACGGCTGGTGTGTCATCCTTCCGCCTGGCTGGTGTTTTGTTCCTGATGCTTTGTGATGTCTTAGCATGCCATCGCCAGGGGAAGGGCTGCAGCCGCCCCTGTGCGCTTTGTTGCTGATCATTCAGCTGAGTTACCACTGTCGGTGTGAAAGTCCCAGGCAAAGCAAACACGGCTCGCCTGCTCTTTATCCAGTTCCGGAATGTCCCTGCACACATCAGACAGCAGGGCCGCTCATGCAGACGGAAGGAGATCTGCTAAAACACCTTCCTCGCCCCATGACCCCCTCACCAAAACTCCACACGCACACTCCCGCCAAAGGATTAAGGCGACCGCATACCCACGGGCATCATGCTAGAAAACAGAGGCAGGATTAAATATGCACGCATGGGGCATCTGGGATGCGCCGTTACCATTCTAATTTGCCGTAGCTGTTCCTTCCCAGTACTACTGCAGGATCTACGACGATCGCATTTTGCTTTTCGATTAATTTCCGTTTCCTGATTAAAAACATTTCAATTCTTTTCAAACATGAGGAGGATTCACATTTATCCATTTATCCTACTACATTTTTAACTCTCAGGGGCTGACTGTCACCTAGGAGGCTGTATTAGCGACCTCCACAAATAAAACGTTTGCCGCAACAAGAGGCCGCAACTACGGCTGGGTTGTACAAGATTAAAGTTGTCCAACTCCATACCGCTTAATTAATCTTTACATTTACATCTATTCATTTAGCAGACGCTTTTGTCCAAAGCGACGTACATCTCAGCGAAAGGACAATTTATGCATTGCATTAAGATACATCTTTACTGCGGACGAGGTGTTCCCATCAACGTCCTAGCAAATTAAATCCTTTTTATAATCGTGCAAGTTTACTTTAATACCACATCAGCAGTTCCTTTGAGGCCTGCTTCCATTTCTGGCCTCGGTTCAGACGAGAGCCGTGGCCATGTCTGAATGACTAACGGCAGCGTGGCCCACTCTCTGTCTGTGATTAGCTGTGTCGGTGGGCAGGGAGGTGGGCTTCCTGGGG
Organism: Scleropages formosus; assembly: GCF_900964775.1. Lineage (NCBI taxonomy): Eukaryota > Metazoa > Chordata > Actinopteri > Osteoglossiformes > Osteoglossidae > Scleropages > Scleropages formosus. Next base: position 15,115,996 of record NC_041816.1, read on the forward strand.
TCTGGAAGTAGGCCCAGGGCTAATTCATGTATATACAGCCCCCTCACTTAGTCAGCACATTCCCAGGCCTGACAGTGCCTCACTAATCCTCCAGCACCTAGGGCTGACCATCAGCCCACTAGCTGGTCCTGCTGTAGTGTGGGCCCATCAACTGGATGCGCACTAAACTGAAGCTTCATTGGATGCACACGCTGGCAAGGGGGGGGGGGGTTGCCTTCCGATATGCGTTAGACCTCATAAAATCATTAGACACTTTATGTCGCAGATAGTAATCTGCCATGAAAGATGTGGATTTAACACTGACTTTTAATAATGGCTTTCAGTCAGACAGACATAAGACATCTATTTTGAACATGTAAAAATGCTGGGAGTGGATCTTTCCATCTAAAGAACTCTAGAGTGTTTCAGTGAAATGCAGTTTATGACAGAAGCACCGTATGCAATAACTTGTGATAACTCACGCATCATCTGAAACTGCTCGTCCCATAGGGGATCGCAGGGAGCTGGAGCCTAACCCGGCAACACAGGGCAAAGGAGACACACCCAGGACGGGATACCAGTCTGTTGGAAGGCACCCCAAGCGGGACTCGAACCCCAGACCCACCGGAGAGCGGAACCTGGTCCAACCCACTGCACCATTGCACCACCACACCCCCTATGTTCCTGATAACTTCACGTCTGAAAAGGCCACACAGCTACCAGTGTCGTGTATTCTGCTCCCCAAACAGTCTTGTTTTTTGTTAATAAAAACTATATTTATATTTAATAAACACTTAATTTAAAGAAATCTGATTGAAATAACTCAGTGAAATGATGCTAAAGGTTCTATTCTTGCCGAAATGTTTAAAATGTCATAATTGTCCTTCTGGGCTCAAATACAGATGTAATGGGCTGAAATACAATGCAATGTAATTTTGAGGCTAGTTTTCTAACTAAATTTTCTTCCGTTATAATAAGATAGTAATAACCATAAAACTCTGTGATAGCACAAAAATTCCACTTATTTAATAGGTTATTAGTTGGATACAAGAGTCATTCCAATGTACGGATCAGCATGAACTGTATCTTGTCTGATACATTTGAGTGTTAACTGTTTAGGCGATTATCTGAAATGTCATCATACTTCCAGCATGAAACCGATGTGTTTTTTCCAGTTTCTGTCTCTGTTTCTCTGTCTTTCGTCTTATATACAAGCATTATTTGCATATGTAATAAGGCTCCAAGATGTACAGTACATCCAAAAACAAAAAACAAACACCACACCTCATCAAGGGCCTTCTTACATTTTCTGAAAGTATACCTGAATTTTTAGATTTATTAATTTTTTTAAAAAAATTGTAACAATTGAAACTTTCCAAATTCAAGCCAGGATTTTACCTATACTGGTAGTCCTTGAGTTACAACATAGACCACATACAACCACCCAGACTTGCGAGAGCTCTAATTGTCAGTGGCAATCGATTGCATTTTATTTAGAGAACATTTTGCTTGTGAGTCTATTAAAGTTATTTTTTATTTAAAATGACTAGCAAGTGAACATATAAGAGGGGGTGCGGTGGCGCAGTGGGTTGGACCACAGTCCTGCTCTCCGGTGGGTCTGGGGTTCGAGTCCTGCTTGGGGTGCCTTGCGATGGACTGGCGTCCCGTCCTGGGTGTGTCCCCTCCCCCTCCAGCCTTACGCCCTGAGTTGCCGGGTTAGGCTCCGGTTCCCCGCGACCCCGTATGGGACAAGCGGTTCTGAAGATGTGTGTGTGTGTGTGTGTGTGTGAACATATAAATAGTCACACACACATTGTCTGAACCGCTTGTCCCATACAGGGTTGCGGGGAGCCAGAGCCAAACCTGGCAACACAGGGCATAAGGCTGGAGGGGGAGGGGACACACCCAGGATGGGACGCCAGTCCATCACAAGGTGCTCTAAGCAGGACTTGAACCCCAGACCCACTGGAGAACAGGACCCGGTCCAACCCAGTGCACCACCCCATATGAACAGTCATTGTCTATTAATGAATATTGTACAGTGTTATCGACAGTGTTCATAAACAATTATCTGTACACTGAGCACAGTGTAAGGGGGTTTCAGAACAAAGACCAACTCGACTTACAACAAAGCGGTAGGAACGGAACCAGCTCATGGAGGACCAGCTGTGCTCTATGCGACAGAAACAACGTCACAGTTAGTCACAGTGCACTAATGCAACTAATATTGGCCATTTTTCTCTATTTTGGAAATGATTCAGGTGGCCTGTCTATACTTTTCCAGAAAAGTAAGGAGTGGAGGGATAAAAGCAATGCAAGTGTTCTTCTCACATTACAGAGGTAATGCGTTCCTGAACAACCCTTCATAAGGTGAATTGTCGTATTCAGAATAGATAGTACACTCAGAGACGTAGTAAGGGGAGTTTGTGTCCCCCCAGTGTTCAAACAGACCGACTTCTTCACACAAAATTTCTGTATAAATCAACTCAGTACTGTTAATATTTTTGATTCCTCAAAAACCTGATTGCCCTGGATTTCAGACCCAACATAAAGCTTTCCCTTCAGTGCATTGACACTGACATTGAGAACATGAGCCAGCAGGTAGTCAGCAGTGGTTAAAGCTGCACTCTTTGGATCACCAGGTTGCTGGTTCAAGTCTCATGAGTTCTTGTAATACCCTGGAGCAAGGTACTTGGCCTTAATTGCTCCAGTAAGAAGTATCCAGCTGTGTAAATCAACAAAAAGTTATAGGTAAATTACTGAAAGTTGCTTTGCAGAAGAACTGTCTGCTAAATGCAAGACATTGAGCCAATTTATAGTGGGGACTTATATTTGGGTGGCACAGTGCCTGGGTGGTGCAAAAGGACGTGGGTTTGATCCGTGATCAGTCTGTATGGAGTTTGCATGTTCTCCCCATGTCTGCATGGGTTTCCTCCCACACTCCAAAGACATGCTGTTGAGGTTTCACCCATAGTGTGTGAGTGACAGAGAGAGTGTGTTCCACTGATGTATGGATGAGTGACACAGTGTAAGTAGTATATCAAGCAGTGTAAGTCACCTTGCTGAATAAGATGTGTGGGCTGATAACACTACATAGAGTTCAGTGGAAGTCGCTTTGTGTGAAAGTGTCTGCTAAGTAAATACATGTAATGGAGGCCAGATGTAAATTAAAACACTTTAAGTCAAAGTGGCTATATTGTCATTTCAGCCTTATACAGTTGGTGCAGTGAAACTGTCATGACCATGTCTGCACTGCAACCAGAAGCAGCTGAGGGCAATCAGAGAATTCAGCTATGAAAACCATCCCCAGCTCCTTTCCAGTAGCGGAATCTCTTTGAGACAACCGTCCCTCCTGGGGTCACGACTCTTCCATGGCGCCCTGTCTACTTCCTTCCTAGTTCCCTCGCCCGTCTCCTTGTCCTTCTTCTTGTCTCCTACAGCATCAGCTCTCACAACATCCTCATGGACCACATCCTCGGATTCTCCCCACGTACAACGTTTGCACCTCGGATTCACCACGACTGTCCGTGACTACGAGTACTGCCTTGTCCCAAGAACCTTAGCAATAACCGATCCCGTGATTGGGTCCACACCCCCTGGTCCCTGGTCTGCTCTGAGTGACAGAAACGAAACAACGTTCCTCCAGGTCTACATAAAGTGCATGGTACCTATTGCCAGACGGCAGAAGGGTAAAGAGTTTGTGTGAGGGGTGCGTGGGGTCATACACGATGCTGGTGGCTTTGCGGATGCAACGTGTGGTGTAAATATCTGTGAGGGAGGGAAAAAAGACCCCGATGATCTTCTTAGCTGTTCTTACTATCTGCTGCAAGGTCTTGTGATTCAAAAGGTTTCTGACTGCTGTTACAAAAAAAGATGGCTATATTATCTGCAGATTTATGTACATTAGAATAATCAGAAGTTTTTTTTTGCTTTGTCTAAGTGTTGGTCTTCAGTACAAACGTACCAATCTTTGATTTCAATGGCAGAATGCCCTTTAATAATTCTTGTATATCCCATGGAGTGGAACACGATTTCAGCAGTCAAGGAGCTTTGGGTAGACATTCATAAGTTTGACGCCTTAGAAATCCAAGGTGACTGGTCTCCCACCAACATCCTGTCCCCGAGTTCTTAACTCTGCCTGGGGTGAGGATGCCGAGGTGTACACGTTGGCTCAGGTTTTCCAGAGAAGTGACCCCTGCAAACTCCTCGAAAGAGCATAGCAAAGGGCAGCATGAGACCAGTCCTCTCTTGGAAGTCGCATTCACGAATGGTCAAATGATGAAGGGAACGGCGCGGGAGGAACACGGGACACTCGTAATTTCCGATCCGCCTGCTTGCCTTAAAGAAAAGCGGCTAAAGGTGGCTAGTTGACAAGGGGAGTGCAGGTGACGCCCAGTAAGGAAGTCCTGAGAGAGGGGGCTATGGCTGGGAAGCCAGAGATCAGCCATGCAGCGCAGAGCAGGTTTCGGCAACTGAGTCTCCTTCACAGCCGGTGAAACATTAACAGTTCCTCATTTGCACGTTTTCGTTAATACTTTGTCACTGTGACACCTGTTCTTCATCGTTGTGGATGAACGAGTGGCTTTTCCCATGATGCTTCTGCACCTGTTGGGTGCAAGGTGAGCACACGATCCTCTTCAGCAACACACTTGCTTCGTGGATATTTTGACAGGAGTTAAATGAGCATTTTTCCGTCCGTTTTCTTCAAGCGAACATGCGGTCGGACGGCCACCGCTACGTCTTCCAAATCTTGTCTCCGCTGCACTGTTGATGCATGTACCACTAGAGAGCAGCATGGCAGCTTTCTAATAATAGTATCTATTGTACAAGAAAGGCTTTTTGGGAACATCTAGAGCTGTTATCACAACCGAAAAGTTTCATTTTCTAATCCTGCAGAGCACACAATGGGCCAAAATAAAAAACTTACTAAACTGAGTTAAAGTACTGCTTTTTAGGCTTTGGAAAATATTAAATACATTTTAAAGTTGATCACAGTTAAACTATTATTCACACACACTTTCAGAACCGCTTGTCCCACACGGGGTCACAGGGAACCGGAGCCAACCCGGCAACTCAGAGCGTAAGGCTGGAGGGGGAGGGGACACACCCAGGACGGGACGCCAGTTCGTTGCAAGGCACCCCAAGCGGGACTCGAACCCCAGACCCACCGGAGAGCAGGACTGTGGTCCAATCCACTGCGCCACCGCACCCCCCGACTATCATTCATTTCTATCAATTTTTAATGTACAGGAACAGGAATCGAACCCAGGGCCTTCGCACCGCAAGGTGGCACCTCTAAACGCTGCACCACCTGCTGGCCTGTTTTAACAAAGCTGCTAGTACAGTGGTTAGAGCTGCTGCCTTTGCACCCAACGGTCGGGGGTTTGATTCCCGCATCCAGCTGCAGTACCCTTGAGCAAGGTACTTATGCTAAATTGCTCCAGTAAATGGGAAAAACACAGTAAGTCGCTCTGAGAAAAGCGTCAACTAAATGAATAAAAATGGGGGGTGCGGTGGTGCAGTGGGTTGGACCACAGTCCTGCTGTCCGGTGGGTCTGGGGTTCGAGTCCCGCTTGGGGTACCTTGCGATGGACTGGCGTTCTGTCCTGGGTGTGTCCCCTCCCCCTCCGGCCTTACGCCCTGTGTTGCCGGGTAGGCTCCGGTTCCCCGCAACCCCATATGGGACAAGCGGTTCTGAAAATGTGTGTGTGTGTGTGTGTGTGTGTTTTCCTCAGTATGGGGGGGGTGACGCACGGGGCTTGGCCATTTTTTTGCTCTCTGGTAGGTCTGGGGTTCAAGTCCTGCTTGTGATGGATTGTGATGGCCTGGTGCTCTGGCCTGGGTGTGTCCCCTCCCCTTCAAGCCTCACGCCCTGTGTCGCTGGGTTAGGCTCCGGTTCATCGCAGCCCTGCTCAGGACTAGCGGCTTCGGTGTGTGCGTTTTCCTCGGTCTGCCACAGCGAAGCCGTTCGCACATGATGTTTAGTGTAACGTGCATATGGTATTGGAAGCATTACATTCTACACTTCTGGTGGAATTCATGTAACATGGAATCCTGAACATAAATATTTGAAAGCATTTTCAGACTTTCAAACCCAACCTGTTTTTGGCAGCTCTGCGCAGCACTCGTTGCTATGGACACCGATCATTTGGGTTTTTGAAAACTGTGTCCATGACAACAAACTGCAGCTATTAAAGAGAACTACATTGCTATGCATTTTTCAGGGGATTTAAGAAGAGTATATGCATTACTGGATTTTTAAACATTTTTACTTTTTCTCTTCCAGATTTTATTCTAATTTGTGATGCAGCGAAATGTACGTCACCGTATCTTTTGGTGTTTGGAAACTGTACATCTACTGCTATTTGTTACAGCCTTAAAATGAGGCGAGCGAAAACAACAGACGCATATAGATCTGCTGTCATTAATTTGCCGCCTGTCAAAGCAGAGATGAACACACTGATAAATGTAAACTGTAATAGCTTTACGGTGAATTATGTTGCCAACAAGTGACTTTCCCAGCGTCAACAGCTGAGTAAGGAGACTGGATTCAGTAATAGGCAACCAGTTCTGGCATAAAGGACAAGAGTGATGGATGGCTGCGCAGAAAAAAGTGAGATTTCAGCATTTGGCTGGATGCAGCTGGGAAGTGATGAACTAACACTAACTGTTAGTGTGAAGATAAAATTAACATCCTGCATTCTAATGACAAATGTCATAGCGAGTTTGCATTCCAACCCTTTTTAATTGTTTGCTGCTCAGCGATAAGATGACGTTTTCACCGACACCATCCAACCATGACTGAACACCTTAATGCTGTGGTTGAAAAAACAACAAAAAAACAGCACTGGGGTGACTGTCCCCGGGGGGGAAAACCTTTTGCATCGGAATCATAATGGCGTGCCAGAGATCACAGCGCTCTGACGCTCTGACTGAGACGCAGCTCCCGCGGAGGTGCGGCACGGTTGCGGAGAAGGGGGACTGCAGTTCCGTCTGGAGGAGCACCTTTGAAAGTCCCAGCCTCCAGTGCTCCTGCACCTCCGCTTGGGCCCTGCGAGCCGCCGGAGAATGAAATGTGAGCGTGGAGGGCTGCCGGCACGCATCAGGGCACTGGCCGAGACATCACAGTGCAGCAGGCAGAAAACGCTGCTCTAGCGCTGCACCACCACTGATGGGCGCTGCTTTTACTCTAGTTGGGCTGCAGCTGTCTGACTTTTTTCTTGTTTGTGTGGGTATTTTTTGGATTGTAGGTCAAACTTCAGGAGCACGGAGGCTTGGGCCGCGTTATGAGATACGGTCGTGCGATGAGCTGTTTGAGAGGCGCGTGCATGGTTTGTGATTCCAACTGCTAATTGTTCCCGCATCTCTGCTCCAACGAGCGTTTGCTTTTGCTGTACGTGCATGAGGAGGCACATGGCAGGTGCTACAGGCGGAAAGGGCAAAGCATTTCTGCAGTTCAGGTTGTAATTATGTAATAGGTGGGACCTTCGATAGAGAGGAAGTCAAGCGTGATGTCAAGCTCACGAAGGAGCTTGGGTCTGTGAAGTGAAGCATTCCGTGAATTAAGAAAGAAAAATTGCTCAAGGTTGTCTTTCAGTAAAGGTGAAATGTTTAATACTAAACTGAGGCATCCCTGCACTGACTCAAGAACCCGGGACGTTATCCATCGCAAAGAGTAACTGAAAAATATTTTTTTAAATATTTTTTGTACACCTGTAGAATTTCCCGAAATAACCTTGATAAGTTGTATCTGGATTGATCCATAATTAATGTAGAACTCTCTCACTCACACAGGCTGAAGCCGCTTGTCCTAAGCGGGATCGTGGCGAACCGGAGCCAAACCCAGCAACACAGGACGTAAGACTGGAGGGGGAGGGGACACACCCCGGACAGGACGCCAGTCCATCACAAGGCACCCCAAACAGCACTTGAACCCAAGACCCACCAGAGAGCAGGACCTGGTCCAACCCACTGCACCACCACACCCCCCTTAAAGTTTACTTCAACTATGAACCAATATCCCAATAAGCACTATTGTGATTTTTCTTTGAGTTTATTCCCATTCTTCGCTTCTTTTGAACTTATTTTTCTATGTGGAACATAAACCAGCAGTCATACTACTGGAAAACAATACTGGACATCATTCTCCAAGTACAGTAAATATAAGACCAAACTTGTGTCAAGTTCCAGTGCAAAACTCACCAGTTTATTCCTTTATGGCACCAGACCTGCAATGGAATGATTTTCACCACCATTTCCAACCCAAGCATAATGTGTGAAGCCACCATGGCGCTAATAGTGACCGACAGCGGAACGCAAGCAGAAAATATTATGAACCCATCATTAAGATGCCGACATATTGATGTGGCAGTTTCACAAGCCTGCAGGGAGCTGCTGCAAAAAAAGTTCCGTGAGTGAATTTGACAGATTACCCCCCCACCTCCGTCACTCTGGCTGTTTCTCACATGTGCAGCAGTCAGTACTCATTATCTCCTTGTGTAAGCTTGCTCAATCTGGAGCCGGGTGGGTTGGTCTTTTAAAGTTTACCGTGCATTGAACTTTCAGTGTTTCACACTAAAGTCATATAGAATCTATATTCCTTAGTATATAATGGCGTTTACACACACACACACACACACACACACACACACACACACACACACACACGTACGTTGTCTGAAGCCGCTTGTCCCAAGCGGGGTTGCAGCGTGCAGGAGCCTAACCAGGCAACACAGGGCGCAAGGCTGGAGGGGGGGGGGGGCGGGGGGTACACACCCAGGACAGGACTCCAGTCCATCACAAGGCACCCCAAGTAACACTTGAACCCCAGACCTACCAGAGAGCAGGACCTGGCCAAGCCCGCTGCGCCACCGCACCCCCTCCATAGCAATGATGATAAAAATTTTATTAGAACAGTTTAAACACTTTTTGTTTTTTTTTTTGTTTTTTTTACACTTTGTTTACCATATTTTTTTCATGCAACATAGTGGAACAACAGCATGAACTGACCAGTTAGCAGAATGTGTTGTACTGGTCATTACAAGAAGCACACGGCAGATGGCGCTCTCACACAAGTTAGAGGCTGGTGGAGCCCTTGCCCTGCAGGCTGCTTGGTAGGTGGACACGAGCTCCTCTCTCCTCCGCAGGAGACGTTGTTCTGGCTGATGCCAGATGGTGATGCTGAATGATGATGAAGCCAGATGATGATGATGATGATGATGCCTCCTCACAGCTGCTGTGTCCGTGCTGTGGAGCGATGCCATTCCGGCTGCGGCGGAGGTGGCCTCGCTGACCCCTTCACTCTCAGCGCTACAGGGAATCTCAACTCAAATTAGTTGCAAATAATTATCGATCCTCTTATTTTAAATCCTTGCTTCAGCACTCTCACTGCTGATATCTACTTTTTAATACGATTTTCTGGGTAAAGGATGCTGATGATAGTTGGATCTTGACTAAAATAAAAAGACAGCAGGCCATAGGTGACAAAGGAGACTGCACGGTGATCACGGACTGTAACAGTGTACTGTTGTCTCCTTCAAGCATCTCATCACAGTCTTCCATTGGTCTGTATGTTGAATATTCATTGACACACAGTACAATTGTTAAATGAAAAGATATGTTTCTAAATAGAAAGGATGCATTTTTAAATAGAAATCAAGCAAATAACCAAATGCCTGTGGTTTTAACAAAAAAAAAATCTAAAAGGTTTAAAAAAACGTCTAAGGCATTTTATTACTGAGCTAACATTTTCGCCTTACCGTGACAATGTCAGATCACCAAAAAAAAAAAAAAAAAATAGGATGGAGTGGTTAAATACACTAAGAGAATTGAGTAATCAGTGGTATTGTGTGTTGTGTCCCAGCTGAGATATCATTATGTTCCATTAATTTTCTCTCCTCTTTTTTTTCAAATGACAAAAATAGTGTAATTGCTACAGATGCGTTATCATACCACAGACACATTGCCCAATGAGAAGGACTGTACTGTTCCTTGTGGGACAAATTTGGCTTTTGTCAGCATTTTTTTGCATTTCCAGATAGCTCAGTATGTGAAAAATCTTTCTAAATTTGTAACACATACAAAGCATCCGTGCAAGTTTGTGTATATGTGGATGTGTCTTTGGGCATATATGCATGCGTCTATGCGTGTGTGGATCTGATGCGTTACCCTGGGCCACAAACCTTGCTCTAGAAGGCACGGCAGCCAGCAGCATGTCTCTGCAGATGTTCCGTGGGATGCTGTCCTTGCACATTCTGCCCTCCCACTCAGCAAAGGACCCCACGAAACAGGGACAAACAAGGGTAATGTCTCATCAAACATGTTGTCCAGGTTAGCAGAATATACCGTGGGGGAGCAGCAGGAATGGCTGACGTTTTCATTCTCCAAGGAACCAAGTCCTTTAAAAGAAGTTTTCTGGACATCAAATGCACTTATTTCTTTATGCCTCTGAAACTGCTCACCCGACACAAATAAATGTCCTCGGTTTGCATGGAAGGCTGTGCAAACATTTGAGAACGTTAATGTGATTTATACCACTGTATAGAAAGAAAAGGGGTATTTAAGATCTTAGCCTCAAATATGTGCCCTGCTTGCTGTTGCTATGTCTTGTTGCTATGGAAACCGCATCTGACTGCAGGTGTGTAGAAGGAGGAAATGAAGTGAACCATGCTCGCTCGCTCTCTCTTCCTCCAGTTTATGTAAGCCTTGTCAGCACACAAAGGCTGCTCATGAAAAGACATCTCAGTGGTCAGAAATACGATACAATTAGAAGTATTCAACTGGCATGAGATGTTCTGCTTTACAGTTTTAAACCAGGAGGCATCAAGGGTTGAGAGAAGCCTTCGTATTTCAAACACAGTCACATTTTCAGTTGACATACCACAACTGCTACTGCTACTGCTCCTTGCCTACCTTTTCCATGTCAATAACTTGTCGACAGTTACAAGTAAGGGTTCCCTGTAAACTTTCAGACTGGACTGCATGCACTATATAAATGATATATTTAAATCATCTATAGGTTTGCTGCTGACAAAGAATTCCCAGTGACTAAATGGCCTAAAATGGTCAGTATCGGTAGAATATTTACCGTGTACAGAAAACTCAAGAGGACTGATGCAGTGCGCATGTGGACTCAAATATCTGAAGGACAGTTCTGCAGGTATATTGAAATTTGTTAATATACCGGTACGCAAGGTTGTCGACAATATATGGAAAAGATGTACAAGTGTACATTGATCATTCAGCCATGACATTGACTACCAGAAACCTATGCACTGCTATTAGACTTTATTCCAAGGCGGCGTGGGGCTGCAGCGGGTTTGACCGGGTCCCACTCTCTAGTAGGTCTGGGGTTCGAGTCCCACTTGGGGTGCCTTGCGATGGACTGGCGTCCCGTCCTGGGTGTGTCCCCTCCCCCTCCAGCCTTGCGCCCTATGTTGCAAGGGTTAGACTCCTGTTTGGGACAAGTAGTTTCAGACAATGTGTGTGTGTGGGCTTTATTCCTTTACCACAGTACTATTTGATTTGATCTTCACGCAAAAGTGAAAGGGACAATAATTGTATTTACTTGAAATGGCATCTTTTTAAATACATACCAGTCACACCAAATATGTTTAGTGAAAGCTGAACACTGTGCGGGATTGTTTTCAGACAGAAATCTTTATGTATCTATATTATATTTGCACTGCCTTGTCCCAAGGCGATAATGGATGAGTACATGCCAATGTTAGAAGCTGGCACTTTATGCACGGTAAATTAGTATAGTTGTACGCAACAAATGGCAGTTTTTCATGTCAAGTCCGGGTATGTTTTTTGTCTTATGTGTTGCTGTTCTGAAGTTACAAAAATCTTAAAACTGAAGGTTGTTAGTCTGTAATATAATTGTGATGAAATAGTGACAGTAACTTATAATAATAGTAACAGGGAACAGTGAGGGAAGTTCAGCTGTTATATGTATTTCTGATAAATATCATTATTTCTCTTTTATCCGTTACATTGCTTGCACAGTTATTGCTTTTTACCTAAAGCAAACCACCCCCTTCTAACCCGTCATGCTCAAGACGATTATAAAAGTCAACAGATAATCTATGAAGAGCCAGTGAATGAATGAATTGAATCAATTGATGATTTTGTCATTATTATTAAAAGCTTATTTTGAGATTTTGCTTTGTTTAACTTTCTGTCACTACTCCACGTAACACACCGAATGATGGATGCGGGGGGTCATCCTTTCAGATGTTGCTTGTAAGTTGTTCGCGATTACGATAACGATACCAAGTCATGAAAGCAAGGAGGCAGTTGTCGTTCTTAATGTAATTTAATGAAGTGTTGTATTTGCTTACTTGTGCATTTCGCCGCATGTGACATCTCCATGAAATGAATTGTTGGAAAGGATGTCATGGTGCTAAAGAGGGTGCGTAAGGTCCAGCCATCTATTGAACCTGAAGCTATCCTTTAGCAGATGTCTGCGTGCTCCCTTTCCCTCCGACACCGCATCCGCATGCTGCCCGGCCTGCAGCCGTGACAACACGTACAAATGATAATAACGTGGGGGCTTTGGACTATGCAGAGCAATTAGGCCTAAGGTAGAAAGTGCCTCAAGACTGGAGAGACTGAAATAAATATAGCGGCGATCGAGCATTACCCAGGAAACTCCAGTGAACCAGACGGGACTCGCGTTCTCTGTCCGCCTCGTTTGAAGGAATCGGAGCTGAAGGGCGGCGGTCTCTCCGAGGCAACGACTCCGGTTATGCAATGTACTGGAATCCTCTCATGGTAGATAGGCTTGGGTTTGGTAACCACCGATTATGCATGTATGAGTCCAGGCAGCACTGAGGCAGCAAAGGGAGTACATCAGGACAGGAATTAAATTGTATACAATATTTATATCCCAATACAGCCTAGAATCACACTGATACGCAGAAGAATTCATCACTATGCGCGCTGTGTAGAGCGCGCTCAGAATGCGACTTTTTTTGTGCCGTTTCGTCTTGGTTATAACGATGGTTCTTGTGTGGAAAAAAACAAATGAAGCAAACCTTGCGATTTGAATGAGTTTGAATGAGATTAAGATACCGCTTTATCATTGTTGTTTCTCCACAACCTTATTTTATTGCAGAGGAGAGTGCACACGTCAATGTTCACGCTTGTCTCAGACTCTGACGTCCAGCAGCACCTGCTCCCGTGGTGGAGGTAAAAAGCTTTCCGGTCATTTCCACTGGGAAAAAAAAAGTGTCTGCCGTTGTGCGTGGTCACATCTGTTTGATATCACTGGCAGCGTGTTGACTGTGAGGGGACCGCTCCCATTCCTACTTCTCCACTAGGCCTTTCCCATGCCTTAAACAAGCAAAATCCCAAACTGAAAGATACTGAAACCGAGCCCCTCGTAGCACCTACTGCTGTACGTTCCTATCTCTTTATCTCTTTCTGGCTCCTTTCCTTGTATAAATGTTCTAAATGAGCTAAAAAAACTGATACTGCATAAAATATCGTTGTAGGGATGGAGAAAGTGCCTGATTTTTTGTCCTTTACGAGAAACAATTCCCAGCCCTTTATGTCACTTACATTTACATTTACATTTATTCATTCAGCAGACGCTTTTGTCCAAAGCGACATATATTTCAGCGAAAATACAATTTGTGCATTACATTAAGAGAAAGAGACATGGCTGCAGACATGTGACCCCTAAGTAAACCTAGTTTGTCACTTTCCACTTGATGCACCGATGTTCATCGCTCGAGTAGGTGCATAAAGTGCAGGATAGATGAATCCTGATACCTTCCTACAAATTTTTTTTATTTTTTTTTTTTAAGAATAAGGTACACAAATAAACAATCACATACAATGCGGGAGTAGCGGCTGTGTAAAGGCCTTACTTTCTTGCAATATTTATCAATTTTTTAAAATATTTTTCCAATTGTCCTGCATTTTTCTATATCATACTGCTATTCCAGTAGTTGTGGACTCTAGACCATTTCACTGCATTTTCAAATGCAAATTAATGTTTCACTTTCGGAGGGGTGGGACAAGTGGCTTCAGACTGTGTGTGTGTTTCACTTTCTTTCACAGCCAACGACTGTACGTCGATACACAAGAACACACGTTCATGAACAGAGGAATAAAGCGCTTCCTGTTAATTAAAACTCAAGTTTATATTTTACGGATTTTCAAACCAAGGGCAAAGATAGAAACGGGCCTTTAAGTGACCCTTGAAGAGGAAAGGAGGGAAGGACTGAATGGGGCTTCTCTTCAGAGGACCACACACACACACACACACACACACAGTCTGAAACTTCTTGTCTCTTCAGAAGACCATCATGTTGTTAATGAGAAATTTACTTCACTATTAGCTTCACCACCAGCGCTTCAACTTTGGGATTTTTCAGTCATACTGATGTCATGGTCAGTACGTCGCTGCCAATGATGTAGCGGATAGAATGAGGATCAGGACTTTTACATAATGTAAATCTGCATTTTTGCACTGAATGTAACTGAAGCTTTTTGGTACTTAGAGAATCTCACAAACACTAAATAAGCAAAAGTTGATGATTAAATGAAACGGAATTTGTAGTAGCCGATTTCTTCCGCGACACTTGTGGAGTCGCGCTGACTTGTCCAGTTCCATCAATTTCGGAGCAACTGTTTGCAGTGTATTTGGGCTTCCCGCAGATTTGAGGCTAACTGGGGCCGACTGCACGGGTCTTAATACTTCTAGCGCTGCTGATCCTCTCCCCGGGCACCGGCGAGGGAAACCGGGGGGAGACCGAGCTGCAAATAGATTTCTAAATATGGCTTATCTAATGTACAAAACCAGAGAAGGGGAGATTTGTGTCGTACCCTGTTTTGCGAAAGGGGAAGGCCCGATATGTTCAAAGAAATTCAATGTTTTTAGCGCTTACAAATTTCATGCTGTCCTATGTATCTATGTGCTTTTATGTGTCTGTAAGGCACAGGATATGGACTATTGTCGATGGGCATTCACCAGTGAATATTGCCAGAAGAATCTCTTCGACGTTTCTGTATTTCAGTGGACTGTGGTATCTCTCAGGCAGTGCTTCCATCTTCACTTACAAATGAACATAGTTTTTATTTTTATTAAATGCACCCAGAAAGACACATTTTGGTACTCGAAAAATATACTAGCATAACCAAGCAATTCCATTCGAATGCCTTCGAATGCAACATGTGATTAATAAGCGCTTAGAATTCACACCTGGTAAACTGGGACATTAGATGTTCTTTCTGGAGGCTGTCAAAAGCTGCAGAACTGCCAATCCACTCCAACAGCAGCAACAGAATCAATAGGATGGGGAGCATCTGTCCTGGGCTGAATCAAAATGTCATGTAGACAAGAGAAAGAGCGATGACTTGCAGGCGGCGGGAGAGAAAATGATGTTCGTCATCGGCCAGGGAAATGGCCTTTTTATTGAGTGTGTACGGACAGTGGTGTAAACCCCTGCCCCCTTGCCCCCCCCCCCCATACAGACACGGCGAGCCGCACCATAAGTGATGGACCTCTGCCAGGACCGCACCATTAAGACTCATTAGCCCCCACTGATGGTGTGACGCACCAGTCTCCGGCTCAGCTCGGGTGCAGCAGAGAAAAGGTCAGCCCATGGATCTTGATTTGCCCTCGTCAGCCCGTAGCTGATTGTCAGCATCTTTCATCTTTAGATTTAATTCTCTAGTGATTGAGCAGTGGAAAGGACAGGTTGGTAATTACCGCCGTGGGCTATTTCTATGCCCTGCATCTTTGGGATGGAATCCGTCCGCCGAACTTGACGCCATCACCTTCCCCTGCTCAGTTGATCTTGTAAGTGAAGTTGGGTCATTTAATATTTGAATGTTTATTTGGCACATTTTGACCAAACTGCTTCAGCTGTCATGGTCTGGATGGATCACACAGAGAACTTCACGTTATGTGTCCACGTCGGAAGATCTTTATCCTCTCCGAAAGTAGTGAGTGCGTTATTTTATTTTAAATCTGAAGTAAGCCATATGTTTTACCGTACTCTTATTCAGTAATATTCCCCTTCTTCTAGTAGTTCCGTAGTTTTTTGCCATTTTCCTCCATGTTCTCCAACTGCATGATGTCGCAGAGGCGCCCCAGCCTTTGTGCTGAACCCCAGCAGACTGTACTGCTGCACTGCGTGCCTGGCCTTCAGGAAATGTTTGTACCTAAGATCACCCGTAAGCAGGACACGATAAATGTAGAACACAATTACTTCTCACGGCCTCTATTCCTTGGGAAGTGAATGCTGTCTGTAATGGCATTAGTTTATCCAGCCGGAAGTGGAACTCAACCATCAAATGAAACACAGAAGAAACACTACGCTCGTGCTCAATGCAGGGAGGATTTATTCAAATTTCAGCTCTGGTTATTTTTTTTCCAGCACATTACTCGTTCCAGTTCATTAGCTAACTTGTCATTTTTAACTCCGGTTACTAAACCTGCGAAGTCAAGGCGGCTGCCATCTTGCAGGATTTAAAACAGGGCCAGATGCTACTTAGATGTCCTCAGTAGCACCAGTTGGGAACTAAAACAAAAAAACAGCCTGAACAGCCACTGCGTGAAAACCTTCTGGAAATTGTTTGCTAATATGTTTAACCTCGTGCTCTCTAATATATTACATTAGCATGCTATTAGCGTGCGTTAGTGGGGTCCCCCGGTTGCTGGAGACGGTCTAAGGAAGAAACTCAAATCCTACCCTTGCAGGCCTGCTCTGGTTCCTTCCCCCAGCATCCACTTCAGATAGAACCTGCAGCACCGTGCAAATAAAATGCATATATTTTTATTTTCTGCAAGGGAAAGATGTCAGTACTGAATTCTGCTTATAGGAGGCAGCAATGAGCAAAGGAAGTCCATGGTTTGCGCTTCATCTGAGGAAGAGGTGTTAAATTACTGTGAGATTTCTTACGCAGCTTCCCTCTGCTCATCTTAACGGTGGTCGAGGACCTCTCTAATACCCTGTATGTTCCATATTTGGATCTGCCACATTGCATTAATGTTGGAATTCACGGTCACTAATAATTGGCCTACTTAGTTTTTGCCCTGCACTTTTTTCCCTGTTGCAGTGCATCATATGAAGATAATGTGCCGCACGCAGAGCGTCTGCAATCTACAGCCATGCTCTTTACACAGATCGATAATAGAACATAAGATTAACATCTACGAGGCCTATCATAAGTTTTAGAGCCACAAAAAGCTACTGAAAAGGCCTAAATTTGGATACTTACGGATGCCAAATGATTTCATGCACCATGAACTGTTGAGTATTTCCAGTTTCTTGTAGTAGCACTGAAGTGTTAAAATTCTATGTTATAATAATTGTTTTTCCAAAAAATGTCAGATTAATAAATGTCCTACGGCATGGATTAAAACCACAATCAATGGTTTTCAGTATTATTTTATTTTTTTCCAATTTGCATTCTTTTAAAATGAATTTCTCCCTCTCTTTCCAACCAAAATGATCTGTTTTACATAATATAGTAGACTTGTCTGGCGTCAATGTACCTTCCAACCCCCCCCAACCCCCCGACCCCCACCTGTCCCCAGTACGCTTACGATCCTGAAATGCCAAAAGCATTCTACATTGGCTTCCTATAGCTGCCCGGATCAAATTTAAGACCCTGGTTATAGCATACAAATGCATCAATAGAACTACTCCCAACTATCTACAAAACTTGATCATCAGCTGCACCCCAGACTGCTATGCTCCTCCACATCTGCCCGCTTGGTGGTCCCATGCACGAAAGAGAAAACATGGTACTGGCTCCATTGTGGTGGAATGGCCTCCCCCTCTCACTCAGAACTGTTGAATCTCTGCCCACATTTAAAAAGGGTCTTAAAACTCATCTCTTCCAGACTCATCTTGACCATGGTCTACAAAGTTCATGTAAGGTGTAAATGTTCATGCACTATAATCATGAAGCTTTAATGAAAAATGTCAGAAAAATATTGTGTAGTGATGTAGTGACTAAGGGCATCATAACCTATCGGTTGCTGTTCTGAGTTCTACTTTTGTTGTAGTACTAACATGGAAAGCATCTACCCTGAAAATGTTCTAGTGAAAATATCCAGATTTTTTCTGATGAAAAACCTTAAATTGCTTCGGTTAAAAGCCTCTGCTAAGCAGCAAATTAGTAATCTTGGCTTAAACTGTACTACTTCTAAGTATTGACTTTTCTTGTTAAGATGTTTATATAACAATGCAGTATATGTTCTGATGGAATGTGAATTAGCCAGATGATTTTGTTTTCACAGGTACAAGCTTCACTTTGCTTGTTTCTTTATTTTTTACATTCACTTGATGGACACCAACTTTCTTTTCTAAATCGTTGAATTATTGAAGTCATGAATTGTTGAACACATGTCTAACACTAAATTTTGATCTGATCTTTTTTGCATGGTTGTGGCTGTACAAGATGACAGAATTTTTTTTTTTTACAGCCAGACACTACAGGTACAATGTGCCACGCCAGCACCCGTCAGTCTGTCACCGATGGACTTCAGCCAGATGGCAGGCAGGTCTTCAGGCTGATCTGCTGCTCAACCTGGTGCCTGGAGACTGAACCTCATTACTCTCCACTAAGCAGTGCGCACAAAATGACCCCACAGTGGTCTGATCTGCAACTTACACAACAGATGTATGTGATATACACACTGCTCAAAAGATATTCACATATTGACCGAAAAAATAAAAAAACTGATACTGATGTAAGAATAAACATACATTTTCTGAACCGCTTGTCCCATACGGGGTGGCGGGGAACCGGAGCCTACCCGGAAACTCAGGGCGTAAGGCCGGAGGGGGAGGGGACACACCCAGGACGGGACGCCAGTCCGCCGCAAGGCACCCCAAGTGGGACTCGAACCCTAGACCCACCAGAGAGCAGGACCCGGCCCAACCCACTGCGCCACCGCGTCCCCTATGTAAGAATATATAAAGGAAAAAAGTTCTCACTGTACTTATGTATTTTTTGTTATTTAGGAAACAAAGTGTTTAAATGAAACTGATTCTTAAACTTGTTAACAGTTATGACTGTTAACAGACTGGCGTCCCGTCCCGGATGTGTCCCCTCCCCCTCCAGCCTTGCACCCTGTGTTGCCGGGTGGCTTCAGACGATGTGTGTGTGTGTGTGTGTGTGATATTTCACTTTGTAACAAAACTCTGCTGCTTTTGCAGGTAGCCAAGAAAGCAACTTTATGTGTGCCTGTTTGCAGGCCTCATCCCGTAAGAAATAGTCGCTTTGTTAGCATCTCTTGGATTGCAGCCTTCATTAGCCCAGTATTATTAACTGCACATCAGCTGCTGCACAGCTGAGCTGCACCTGTTCAACCTCCGAGAACCAAAGAAAGTAAGGTTGAAAGTAATCTGCAGCTGTCGCTTAAGGCCATTGCACGGAATAGCAGTAACTTACTTGCAAAACCCTTCACACACCTCTGTATTTACACTCTTGTATAACACATTTATTAAGTTAGGTGTGTGGGTTTAATAATTTATTTGTACTGCTTAAAGTTATAACTAACTTTCCAAGGTTTATCATGCACAACGTGCATTTTAACACGTCTTATGCTTTACCATTAGTAGTATTCAAGCCATAATTTTGTTTTACATTCTGCTCTATATTATTGCTAAGTTATTGCTGTTGCTAAATCGTTGTTAACATTGGATGAGAGCACCATCCATTTCTTATTGATAATGTACATTACTATGATGATGGATAAAAAATACTGTATTACAATCAGATGAATTTGGGCCACAGAAATAGCTATAAGAGAGAAACGGAAGGGTCATACAAGGTTGAAAGTAATCTGCTATGCTTAAATAGCTATCACAACATGCATGCCAGAAACCCATACTTCCGATTATCATGAATTTTGGGGCAGCGACAGAGTTCAGCACAAGTTGTAGCCTTTTGGCATAGTTTTGATCCAAACTTCTTTTCTTATTTGGCTGCTTTCATTGCAAATTGTGCCTGCTTTACTTGCTATTATTTGTGTGTGTCCATGCATGTATGTCTGCGTGTGTACACACGGTGTATGGTTCGATCTGAACAATGCACTTTAAGGACCCTGGTGGCATTATGTTATTCATCAGTGCTCCACATTGCGCTTCATTATTGCATATTGCATATTGTATATTCAATGCCTTGCACATTTTTTGTTCTTTAAATCTTAGTTTTAGTTTTTTACATTTTAGCTTTAATTCAATTCCCTGTATATTTTCTTCTTTAATTTAACTTAATTATATTCCCTTGTCTTCTTAAAATATTTTTCTCTGTTAAATATGTTGTCTTGTTTGCACAGTCTACGGAGCTGACTAGATTAACATTTCACTACAGCTTGTATGTGTGTATAACTGTGACAAATAAGATCTTGAGTCTTGAATCTTGAATCAACGTATACAGTGTATAAATAAATTTTTGGCAAATTATTTTTGTCCGACTGAATAGGAAAAAAGCCGCAGACATACTTCAATTATTTATTTTATCTATTTATTTGGGAAAACTTCCTGTGTATCACATTATTGGCTTTCATAGCGTTCTTTTTTACTCTGCCCATTTTGAGATTTGCACTTTCAACCAAGTCACAAGATCAGGCCTTTCTACGGCTAAAATTAGCAAGCGCTGTTTTGGCTACAGTCACCAAGCCCAAATGTTTTCAGTTGATTTACTACCCATCACCTGAGGGTCTCTGTCTAACATAGTCCACTGTGTGTTTGGGACAGTAATTAGCTTGTGTCAAGTTAACTGTAGCATGCAACTAACAACCAAGCTGCATTTCCTCTATGCTTAGATATACAAATGTTACAGCAACAGCTTTGCGGACGCAAGCCCTCGGTGGCCTCTGAAAGCCAGCCCTTTTCAGGCTAAGCCCAGGGTCAAGCTGCGAGCAGTGTAGCGGTACTAGCAGGTTTATGATGGAGTATTTTCCAATGGTCTGTATGGGCCACAAAAACAGGTCACGTGGTGAACTAATGACAACAGCGCTTTTTTTTTTTAATCTCTTTTGGCCTCTCTCACACCTACGCACACTTACCTTTTGGCCTTAGTCTTCCGTTGGTTCCAAGGAATCTCGTTCCGTATGTATCATCCTCTTATTTAACTGAACGTGTGAGTGAATAAGACGCTTGTCGAGGATTTCTATTTGAGTCTATGATAGTCAGCGTCAGAACGTGTTCCTGTACATAAGCCATATAGCAGCAGACAGATACAGTATGAGTAAAAACAAGCATTTGGATGAAATAGAAAGGGGATCTGATGCTAAAAATAGAAGGTGGTAATTAGTGAATATCGTCTGAGAGGAGCAGGGCAAATTAGAAGCCCAGTGGACCATGTAATTAAGGGTAGACAGAGCTTACGCAGTGCAGCAGTGTGCTAAAACTGGAGAGTTCTAACACACCGTAGCCCTGTGACATCTTTCAGGGGATCTCCATTCAGTCCAAGTCAAAACTGAGACAAATGTGATAAACATTTTTAACGTTTTTTCACCATTAAATTGTAGTACTGCAGTTACCAGTGAAGTCAGATATTGCCATAATTAAGCCAATTATTTATTTGTTTTGGTGATCCCTTATGAAAAAGAAATGTTAAAAATTTGCTTGTTTATATAGCTTTATATTTAAGCATAGCTGTTCAATTTTAAGTCACTTTTTCAACAACTGGGACCTTCTGGAAAATTAAACTGACAAATTTCAGCTTAGAAACCTCAATTCTTAACCAGAGGTACGTAAAATATTTTTTAAAAAATATTATAATAATTTACAGTTTAATCTTCAAATACGGGTGGCACAGCAAGTAGCACTGTTGTCTCACAGCGCCTGGGTGGTGTGCAAGAACGTGGGTTCGATCTCCACTTGGTCTGTGTGGAGTTTGCATGTTCTCCCTGTGTCTGCGTGGGTTTCCTTTGGGTGCTCTGGTTTCCTCCCACAGCCCACAGACCTGCCGTTCAGGTTCCCCCATAGTGTGACACAGAGAGAGTGTGTTCCACTGATGTATGGATGAGTGACCCATTGTAAGCAGTGTATCTAGCAGTGTAAGTCACTGCAGTGAATAAGGTTTGTGGGCTGATAACACTACATAGTGTTCATTGGAAGTCGCTTTGGAGAAAGTGAATAAATGTAATGCAAACAGTGAACATTGCATTCAAGGACATGTGTTGTCAGCAACTCATCTGTTCCCTATTCACTGGGGCATATTACTGTTTCTGCTTCTAATTGTGCAGCTCTATAAAACACAGACAGCATAATACACACAGCACACTTCCTCAGAGTGCTATGGAGGAAAAAGGGATTCTCCAGATGGGGCTGCCATACTATTTCTCCAAGCTACAGGATGGGAGTCTACCTGATTGCAGGCCTACAGCAGCAGCTTCCATGGCTACTTGACAAATGTTGATTCAGAATCTTGGAATAAATAGCTCTTTTTTTAGGAAGCATGCAGTGAGAGCTGCACTGTGCTCAACTGGGGCACGTGCCAAGGCGCACACTGAAAGCCCGTGGACCAGCAGGATCCTGGCTTCACACATTGACAACATATAAAGATGAACATGATCAAGAATCAATAGAACTTATAAGAAAAAACGTAATCAAGAGTCCACGCATAACAGCCTATAAGGATCGAGAGAATCCAGGGTCCACACATTAACAGTCCTCCCGGGAGAGTTCTCTACTGGAAGTTAGAGCATGGAACTTGAGTCAGATGGGTAGCATAGCAACAAAATAACCAGTGATGACTTAGTTTTGCATGAACGTCAACTCAAATGTATGCAAAGTAGAGCAGCATAAGTCTGCGCTTATTATAATTTTAACCTATGCAAAAATACAATATGGTCTAGGATAGTTCTTTGATCACTTTTTATAAAAACAGTAGAAATACTCACTAATATCAGTATTATGTATATTATATATAAATATATACACATGTATATTTACAGAATTGGTTGGAGGCAGAGTAGAGAGCAACAAGGATGTAATAAATAACTTACCGGAACATCCCAACTGACAGAATACATAAAATTAAAGCTTGTCTCTTTAAACAAATTAAATCAACAAAGACCCGTATTGTTCTGTCGTTTTATTGCAAGGCCATATCTTTACTGTAAAAAAACGAGAACAAAACCACACTGTTAGAAGAAAGTGCCAGTTCAGTCAAACACCAGATGTTTAGCAGTTAAAATTTTTGCAATACTGGAAAGTATGATTTTTTTCCTATATTTTTTGTAGTTAAAAGTATATGTTGAAAATATTTTTTACAAATATTTAATGTTTTTTTAAAGAACAGTGACTGTAGTTTTGCTGCAGTGCATCACAGCTCTTTTAAGGCCCATTCTTTTAACAGTGTAATCAACAATGTCTACAGTACTTTAGAACAAAACAACATTTGAAATAAGGAAATTTGGTGTTTACTTAAATGGACTGAACGGAATATTAATGCACTTGCTCATGGGTGAGAGTTGTGTATCTTTAATTCACTTATATAATTCATTTTGCTATTGAACATAAATATTATTAATATGTAGTAAATATGTAATATAATTAATGAAAGAAAATCTGATGGAAAAATTTATTACAACAGGAAGTCAATTCACAAATTATTTTTAAAAAAGCTGTTTAAACTACTCCTTTCAAACAGTACATGACAAACTGAAAGTACCCAGTGCATCACCATTTGAGAGTACATTTTTCATTTAACATTTTGATCGAATGCATTCTGACTAAGTGCTAGCACCATAAGCCTGCTTTAGAAACCTGACTTTGTAAAGCACTACATAACATATGAGGATCAAAATCCACAGCACTTTAAAACCAGAAGTTGTAATCACGGATACTTTAGAAAAAAATAATTAGAAGTTATGTCCGAACTCTGGTACATTTGAGGTACAAAACATAAAGCAAACAAGTATTTGAAATGAACCTCAAACTAATGTGTTTTTTGTCATTTTTTTTTACAGTTTTGAAACAAAAAGAAACACGCATTACATCTTTTCCTATGTTTGTTCGCCTGTGCATGTGGAGGAAACTCTTCTTCATCAGGACGCCAAAAGAATGTCAGAGGAAGGTCAATGCACCCGAAGGTGAAGAAGTGAGATGCTCAGGGGAGAGAGCAGTGCTTTTTATCCACTTTGGAGAAAGCCTGCTGCTTGATCTCAATTGGAGCCTGAAAATAAAAAAAAATAAAAATCAGAGCATCACAGAGTCTAATGCCTCAGAGACTTTTTGTATTTGCGCAACATCAATAGAGCAAAATTTCATGTGGAGAAAGTGAGGACAATCTCTAGGATGTACATCCTTGGCTCAAACACAGCTACTTTGTTTTGCTTTGATTTTTATTTCTGTTTTTTGTATATTTGACTCGGAGAATGTACTCAAATGGACTTGAACAGTAGCATATCTTGACTATTAAAAATATAAAGTGCTAATTTCACCTCTGGAATATATAAACAAAAAACTTAATTATACAGTTATTTATGGGATAAATTTAACTGCTGTGATT
This sequence comes from Scleropages formosus, assembly GCF_900964775.1. NCBI lineage: Eukaryota > Metazoa > Chordata > Actinopteri > Osteoglossiformes > Osteoglossidae > Scleropages > Scleropages formosus. The sequence goes on from NC_041816.1 coordinate 15,140,470, forward strand.
GACTGGTGTCCTGTTCTGGGTGAACCTCGATTAGCCTAGAGCTCTGTGCATCTGGGATAGGCTCTGGACCATAGTAACCCTGCCTTAGACAAGTGGTTTAGCATAGGGAGGAAGAATGTGCCAGTAAATTTAATCTTAACTTTTTTTACCAACAGAAGTGTGTCATACAGACATAAAAAATATACTAAGAAAATTCCAAATCATGAAAATGCATAATACAACTAACTCTTTGGCAAATTGTAAAAGCACCTAGCAAGGGTGGTCACACAGCCCTGTCTAAGAAGGTCCAAAAACATGACCTAATCTTCCAAAGTTCATTCAGATTATTCCCCACGACAGAGTACTGGCTTTTCTTCTGAATTCTGAGTCAACCACACATTTATCAGAAGAGCTTATAGTGTGGACTGAAGAGGACAAATGAAGCCTCACATTAAAGGTCATTTGAGTATTTAAATGAATTTTGTTCAAGTAAGCTTGTATCCTTCACATGTAAAAAGTGCTAAGGTGTCTAGAGCAACCTTGCACTTAAAGCACAACTAAGATGTCCCTGGAAATAGCCTATAAAGATGGAATGGAGTAAAACAGGCTGTGAATAAGCTTGGAACGCAAAGAATATTTCTGTTAATTAAAACAGTGGAACTTCTATTGTTCAGGCTTAAAGAAGTAAACTCAGTCCCTTTCAGCTTTCACGTACACTGTTCAGTAGACTATTTTTCCCTTGATTTAAGAGTATTTAACAATATTTAAATACACCGACTCTTATTACATTGTCACCTCAGTTGATAAGTTCAAGATGAAAATGTGTTTAATTTTACTAGAAAATAATGGCATAACCCTGCTAATACTGTCTGTCATACTATCAAATAGAAAATAAAGAGGAACAAGTGATGCACTGAAGCAGGAATCAGAAAAGAAATAAGGAAAGAGCAATATCAAAATCAAAAACCCAAACAGAAAAGGCAAAGCAATAAGCAAGAGTCCCAACAGCACCACCCCCCAGAGAACCTGTCAGTCACGGCATGATTTACAGGTACCAGGCGGAGATTACTGATGCCTCCTACCATCATCATCCCCAGCCGCATCATCGCTCCAGAACCAACCGTAAATAAAATAAAATAAAATGAGTAGCCTCACCTCCCGAAAAATACTGAAGAAAAAAATCAGGTCTTTCAAATACTTCTATAAACCAGAGTCAGTCCTTGGCAAGTTTACTTTTGATAGCAGCAGTAGAGGCCAAAAGTTTCTTTAGTCCTTCATTGGCAGTGCGCAGTTTATCCAGCTTTCCATGCTCATCTCCCATACCCATCCAATGGATAGACATGTCTTGTCCAGTGCTCATGTGACTCCACACACCTCTTTCACCTATGGCCACAGAATAATCTGTATATAATAATCAGTCCTGGAAACAAAAAAAGAGGCTAGAACTCCAACTTCTTCAAATGCGACCATAGCAACAGCTCAGGGCTGCGTGCTCTGAATCGATTTCTTCTCCAGGGCTCCTTCCTTAGCTCTTTTACCTTTCTGAGAGCATCTTGTAGAAAAAAAAAATGGACATCCCTGGAAGAAGACATGATGAACCTTTGACCTTCTCTTCTTAAAATCCATACCAGGGGAGAAAAGATCACATTTTGCGCATTCATAGAGCAGAACCAGAATTTAATGAGTGTGGGCATCTTTGAACAAGTGCACGTTACAGAAACCCATCATAACTTAGTATTTGTCCTAAAATTAGTTGTACTGCAGAATCGCGTGTCTCCATCCAAATCTCTCCTTCGATGTGATGCACTCTTTATTTTCTCTCAGATGTAGTACCGTACGTCGCTTTGGAGAAAAGCGCGTCCGCTGAATGAATAAATGGAAAAGTAAATGTTAAATAATTATCGAGGCTTCAGGGCCCTTCAACATTACCGTAATAACGGTTCTGTCATAAGAGTTTCGTTATGCCGACATACAGAAGTGGCCTGAAATGCAACTGAATTGTACTTGTCAGGGTCAGGCTAAATTAAATGTGCATAAATATATGACTTTTTATAACAGTACTACTGCTTAATAGTGCTAGCAAGCAAGTTTTGAGCTAAATAAGCTGTCGCGTGCTCACCTATATTTGCAGCAGAAATCATGTTACGGGATGACTGGGCGCTCATTTGCCTGAGATGTAAAAAAAAGGTGGACTTGAAGCGGACGACAGCAAAAGACTCCAGCAGAGCGTCACGTGTGAAGTGGAGAAAACGGATTTCTCTTTATTCTGCCAGAATAATAAGCACTTTGATCTGTAACAAACAAAACGTATTATTATTGCCCACTCTGTTGCGGTTCCGAAGCGGACGCTATCATAATGCCGGCGTTGAAAAATAAAATCATCCCCTTAACCGTCAGTTTACAGCGTTCGATTAGAAGACGGCCAATTGCCGTCTCAGTACTTCACATAATTAAGAAACTATATAACCTACGCACATTTTTTTTTTAATTTTTTTTTGTTGTTTGCTGCCAACGGGTTTCCTCATCATGCGTTAAAATAGCGTACTCTCTTGTGTTCAAAGATGAGCCGCATAAACTGAGGGGTGGTGAGGTGCTGTTTTATTTAGATTGTACTTTAAAAAAGTCACCCCCTTAGTTTCAAGAAGCTGTTTCGACCACGTAAATTACCTGCGATTCCACGGGCAGCTCCCGGTGTGACGTAGGGACACCTTCCTTCCACCACCTGTATTCTCTCTCTTCGGGCCCCGGTACCGCAGGGTCGGCGGCAGACAGAGCGGCGGGGCGGCGGGGCGGCGAGGCTCACGGTAAATAAGTCACTTTATGCCAAGGAGCCTTGACACAGATGCTTCATTAAACATAACCGCATGTCATTAGAACCTCTTTTCCACTGCGCTGGTCGTATTTAATTAAAAGAGAGCTTTTTTTTTTTAAAACCAACAATTGACCTCTTCCCGAGGATGTCCTGAAACGATTCACAAAATGTATCATCGATAACATGTAATGCGGTTTTGTTTTCAGATGGCGGTGTTGCATCATTGCCGTATTCCCAGTATAAATTTCTGCTCAGCCGGTAAATCATGTGGTGAACTAAAAGATTAGCCTGTCTGGAAACACTAGATAAACAACATCATGTTACGTGTCTACCGACCACATGTTTACGTAACATCATCATGTAAATCTAGGGAAACCGTTGCAGTCTTGTGAAAAATGTGCAAAATGTGAATGTTGTAATCAAAGTCGCGATCATATTTTCTGTTTAATGCCTAAAAACTCAAATGACTAGTACGCCAGCTTGTAAGAACTCGCCAGCCGCAAGACAACAAGAAATTAAAAAATGAAAACTTGGTGCTGTACACTTGAAAACACTGGTAAACAATACGGTAATTTTATTGAAGAAAGCACGGCGGAAGATTTCGAAAAAGCACACTAGAAATAATCAAATTCCTGACACATGATCAGAGGACAACCTTGTTTATGAAAGAGGCATCGGTTTAGTCTCCTGCAGCACGGTTGCTAATTTACTGTTTCTATCCAAGGTTCTGAAACGCGCTTCCGAAGGAGCCCGTCACGTGACCCCCACCGCCTGGCTCGCCGCGGCTCGCGCCGCTTCCCGCACTTTCACGTGAGACCGCCGCGAGCCTCCCGCTGCAGACGTCTCTTACGGCGAGGGCTTCCAGACGCGAAATCTTTTTGTGAGGAGTACGACTTCTTGCTTTTACGATGGCTCAGTGGTGACATCTCGGGCTGCAGAGCGTGCGTTTTTCCCGTCGTTCGACTCGTTGCTCAGCTGCGTGGCGCGTGACTGCGGATGGATGGCAGTCCCGGGCTCCTCCGCTCGGCTGCCGGTGGAGTCTGAACAGAACAGCGCGTGCCCGTTTGCGGGCTCCTCCGGCGTCGGCACTGACTGAGGCGATGTAAGGAATAATTAGGGAGCCGTCCGTGTTCCCCGCAGCCGCGGTCCGCCGACACGATGCAGAAAGGAATCCGTCTCAACGACGGCCACGTCACCTACCTGGGTCTCCTGGCCAAGAAGGACGGCACGCGACGCGGATGCCTGAGCAAGAAGAGCTCGGACAACACGAAATGGCACACCAAGTGGTTCGCGCTGCTGCAGAACATGCTCTTCTACTTCGAGAGCGACTCGAGCTCGCGGCCCTCGGGACTCTACCTGTTGGAGGGATGCGTGTGCGACCGGGCGCCGTCGCCAAAGCCGTCCCTGTCCGCCAAGGAGTGCTTGGAGAAGCAGGTAGGTAGGAGGGCGACTAGGAGCCGCAGCAGCAGCAGGTGGAGGGTCGGTCGAGGGAGCGCTGCCTGCTGCATCACGACCGCTAACGACGTGCTGTGTAGACTAGTCTAGTGTGTTGTGTACGGGGCGGGCGTCCGTGCAGGTGAAGCGGTTTCACGCAGCACACGATAACAACTAACACTTACACGCGCACTTACTTCCTCGCGTTTGAAATGTGCTCCAAGTGGACGCGAGCCTGACTTGACCCCCCGGGGGACCGTGGACCAGCAGTCCGCGCGCACTTTACACTTACTTGTCTTTGTTGTGGGGAAACGGAAACGCTTTCTTTCTTTCTTTTTCTTTCTTTCTTTCTTTCTTTCTTTTTCTGTGATTGCAGTCGCGGTGTTATCACCAGCTTAGAAACGCAGACCTGATGATGATCATCTCATGGCAAACTGTGTATAAAATTCGCTTTACAGAGCAGGCACAAGTTTGGTAAAACTGGAATGCTGCTCGTGGAATTTTTTTTTACATATTAACTAACAGAAGGAGAGATCGTCGAATGATCCTGCTTCTTCGGGCAAATCGGTGTATTCAGAATACAGACAGAGTAATTCTACAGTAAGTAGCTGATGTAAGCAGTGTTATTACATGCTTTCAACGCTGCTTTCAACGATACAAAAACTCATTCGTTGTCAATAAAAAAAAAATATCCTTTTCTTTATTAACGTTCATGTGGGAATGGACTTCAGGTGTCTTTTCCGCGGCGCCACCTGTCGGCGAAGAGGCGCGTTGCCACAGTCCGTTTGACGTGTTGATTTCGTTCTATGCGCTGATATTAATAGCATCCTACCTTGGCAACTGCGTCTGCTGGCAGTTCTTTAACCTTACAATCGGATCCATAGCTCCTCCGGTACTCGTTTTGTTACTAATGTGGTAATTACTTATAGCGCAATGCTGATAATATTAAAAAACAGCAATAAAAAAAAAATTATAATTCTTGCAGAATTCTTATTTTAATAGTTGACATGATGACACACAATGCATGACTCTTTTTAACTCGAATAAAATTATATATTACTGACACGTGGAAGATTTTAAAATACATCACGCTGTTGAAAATTTACTCATGACTGCATGCAGCGTTAGAAGTTATTTCTATAAATAGCTAGCGTACATCACAAGTATGTAAGAAGTGAATTTCTGAAGGCACTCCGATTATTCACTCTCGGCTACTCATGCAGTTGTTTTGACTCGTTTGCTCGGGAAAGAGCGGCGATGCTCCACGCTCTGAATGCAGGGCAGTGTAGCTGCATACCATTGGACAGAGATGCACAAGGCTCTCCAGGTTCCCTACAGCCAGAGACTGCAGTCCCTGTCCTTCACTGCACATATGGCTTCTTCCCAGGGTGAGACCAGAATGCAGCACAGCCCTCTCTGAAAAGCACAGCCAAAAACACTGCTGCTTCTCCATGAATGAGGCAGGGTATCATTGCTAGGCTGGCTTAGGCTCGACGTTTTCCCTGTTTGAAGGCTTTTTAGATAATATAAATACGAGTCTTGTAAGGTCAAATTCTCATCTGCGCTTTGACGGAGAAAACGCGCATTCGTCTGTAATCTTGGTCGTCCTAATAGTAGCATATTTTTGTGGCGTTCACTAATAATTATTTTGCATACGCTGGTAATTACGAAGCCTTTTGAAATGCAGCGCAAAAGAAGTCTGCACACAGATAATTCAATAATGCTCACACACGTTAGCTTGCTTTCGCACAGCAAGTTGGATCTTGTTTGCTAAACAGGATCGGTGCGTGTTGGTGGGCTGGGGGCAGGATGCAGCTGTCAGACCTCTGACTATATGGCAGATGCAAGCGTCTCCACTTGCAGCTTGGGCTCAGTGCACTCCTTGCTGGTGGCACTGTCTGTGGTAGGGTGCGGGTCGGTGGAGGCTCTGGGGTACCCAGGGGAACTAAAGAGGAAAGAGCTTCTAATTGGCACTGAGGTGCTAGTGGGCACACGGTTGCCTTGCCTCTGCTATATTCTTGGCCCTGGGGGAGCGGAGGCTCTGCTGGGGGAATGTGGAGAGGAAGAGGGGACAGGGGGGCTTTGTCTGCCCAGCGAGACTGCAGACGAGGACTTGTCCCAGCCAATGCTGAGCTGTGTGTGGGCTGAAGGGCTGCCAGAATGATAATTAAAAGCACAGTGGAGCTGCTTCACAAGAGCAGAGGAATAATCACTCCCCCATTGATTGATTCCCTCATTTAATTGATAAATAGAATAGAAAGCCCTGCACTCCCGCCTCCACTTCCTCCCACTGTTTTTTGTCCTCCTGCTTGGAAAGGTCAGCTCCATTCACCACCCTTTTCTTTTCCACTACTCTTAGATTTTATTCCTAACATGTGCATGCTAATTATTCATTAGGATTTACAGTATTTTTCCTTTCCTGTATTCTCATCAAAGTGAACTGCATTTGACTGGGTTTATTTATCTAGGAATTGTCTTTTCATGGCAATTTTCTCCATGGAATTGCACGTTTCTTTTTAAATCTGATTTGCACATTTTAGCAGGTGACCTGATGAGGAATCCTTTGTTGTCTTTTGCATTAGAATGTTATACTTGACAAAATTGCATGAAAATACATATACCTGTCATTACAAAGAGGACTGCTCACAAGTTGTTTTACACTCTGTAGAAGAAAGTACTACCAGAATTTCTCATGTCTTCTCCCACTCTGTATTGCTTCTTGGAAAGGGTTAACAAAAGATAAGTGGTTGCCCTAGAGAGACAGGTTAGAGATAGATTTTGCTGATATTTTTGCTCCCCCCAGTATCTGACAAGTTGTTATACCCCTGGCATCCCTTAATGTTACCATTTCTAAATTAATACTACATTTGTACACATTTCAGGTGACTTAACAGTTAACTCAAGTGTTATAAATAAAAGTAAATACATTGTGGACATTAAGAACATTTCCAGTCAGAAAATAAGTTACTGTCATTGCTTCAGGGATCTGAACCAGAGATGTCTGAGTCTCACATATGCCACCCATTTTAGCCCTTGTTTCTATCACTTTTAACATCCAGCAGCGTGTCAATCTGCATCACACAATGAATTTTGAAGAACTCCACATGTGTCATATACGCAGTTACTGAGGTCAGGCAGTCCAGGTTGAGATGATGAGATGCTGGATGAAACATCTGTATGAGTGAGCTTTGATATGATGATACATTTTAAATTTTGGATGTTCCTTTTCTATTTTAACCATCCTAGATTTATCTTTGCTATAATTTTGTAGTATCTGAAAGGTCTAATGTAAATTAAACCCTTGATAGAATTTAATGACATACTTGGAAACATAATAAATATTACATGTGTAAATGTGTCTGTAGCAGCATGCTGTAGCAGCCACACTTTAAACTTTAGTTAACTGAAAGTACTGTAGGGAAAGGACTACCTCGAGCCCCACGATAGTTGAGGATAGGGGCGTCCAGCAGAGTACCATGGGATGAGAAGCCGGAATCCTAAGGATGAATGGTCCTCAGTTACTGTGCAGTTCAAAGCATGCTGAGGTGCGCTCTGCTCTTTTGTGGATGGATATTTGCTTCTGCTGATAGCAGCATCCTTTGTTAGGTGAAGATGTTCACAGGCTCTGGTTCACAGGCCACCTTTTCTGAAAGACCTCCAAAAATCAGGTAGCAATGGAACTCCATTCTTGTTGGTTTTTGTTATATTCTTAGATTGAGCGTTCTACTTTTTAAATGTCCTTATACTCTGTTTAAAAATAGCGACGTTTGAGCCAACCGTTGCTATGGCAACCCACATTTGCACTTAAAAAGTAAAGTTTAAAGAGCAATAATGGGTGGTGTATTTGGGCTCACATTGGGCTACATTGCTGTCTGGATTACAATGGGTAGGACTATGCCCATCCTGACGGGCACTTTTTTCTCGTTATTACTAAACATACACGATCTAAAAATATCTGTATTACTCAGACATACTAAATTAAATACAAATGATTTTTCTGTACAGTTGACTTTGTGTGCTGCAGTCATCCAAAGATTTTCTTGAGAAATTGAAATATCTTTGCTCATGGTACAATGCTATTTAACTACGTTTGCCAACTCAGACTTTCTCTCTGTATAAAAGTCTGTATCTCGCTCTTTTTTTCCCGCAGTAAATGATTTTGCAAAATCATGCATTTGGCAAAAAAAACAATAGTTGCTAATTCATGGGGAATAGAGCTGGAAATCGAGTTACCCCTCCGACCGTATGGTTTGTCTTTGCGAAAGATGGCACATTGGGACATCTATCTAACTTACATCCTGTAGAGCTTTAAAATACTAACTGTAAAGTAGTAAAATGTAATGTGAATATTGAAATATGTTTAAGAATGTTTAGCAGGTCTTTTATACAGCTGCTATTTTTCCCCCTTTTTTAGCTGTTTTTGGTTGCTGAAATGAGAGGCTGTGCTGTCAGATTCATGTTAGGCCAGTAGTTAGATTTTTTTTTTTTCTGGATTAGAAATTTAAAAATTAAGAAGAGCTATAATTAATCATATTTGCAGTTTAACTGATGTGGGGTGACAGTAATTCATAATGCCCAAAGATAAAACATCACAATAGCTTTAAAATGCTTCTAATATTGTTGCCTTCATGCCGTATGTAATCAGATATTGTATTTATTTACCAGTGAATACTTGGTCAGAAACTGATTTAGGGAACATGACGTTAAGCTGAACCATAAAATGCATTGTTTTGTGTTGCCATTAAAAAGGAAGAAGCAGTCACTTTACTAGTGAATTGTAAATGAAGCCGAAGGTGGAGATCAGCGTACTGAACATTGCATCTTGCAGAAGGATATTTGCTGGTTGGTGGAACACCGCCATAGCCCATATTACGGTGTGTTTATATTAAGGCCTGTCAGTGTACAGTAGGTGAGTAGCATGTTTAACATAGACCAACAGCGTTACGGGGACGCTGACAAATTGTTTAGAGCACCAACTGCAGTGGAATAAATGACCAGCTCCTCTGACCTTTCAGAGCTGCCTTGAAATATTAGGAGGAGAAAAAATGAAAGGATTCAAGTGTTGTTTGGAAGGGAGAGTATGATAGATGGTGGTCACTGGGAATAGGGTGGGTGTTGTAGATGGGGAGGACGAGAGGGAAGTTAGGTGGATGCTCTGCGGTAAGGCTAACATCTCTCTGGAGGTGCTGATTTCTATATTGATATGCTCAGGTTTTGAAATACACTGCTCTTTCTTGGCTGCTAGAAATATGTAAATTTATTCATTTATATTTCTAGTTGACATGACATTTCAATTGGAGCTGTCTCAGCAAATGAAATGTTTCCTTAGGAATAATAAATGAGAACAGTATAACCTGGTCCTACTAAACAATGTCAGGAAACAGCTGATATGGTGCCAGGTTCGCACTGACAAATGGATATGCTTTTGGTGATGTTCTTGGGAGACAAATGGGGGTCTGAATGGTACGATCAGTGGTGATGTGGAACAGAGAACGAAAGGAGCGTTCCCATGTAAAATAAAGAGAGATGCAAAGGGAACAACGCTGAGCCACCAGTTCCGAGACGAGTTGCTAGGTAACAGGTAGCATACAGTTATGTAATATTCCTCCAGCGTCGTTCGAATTTCCTCACAGGGAAGATCATCACCACCTGCTCCACGAAGCTTCTTTCTCTTCTGCACTCAGATGGCATCCTTGTCTGGTTGCTGCTTTGACAAATGTCGCCTGACTTTTCCAAATATTGTTGAATTATGCATCTCAGTGTCTCTTTTCCCTTTTTTTCTTACTGTCATGCCATATTTTTTCTAGCCAGTCACCACTGACAACTGCCTATCAAAAATCGGTAGTGCTGGAAGACATCATTGGCTGTACGTACTTAACACACAGATTGTCTCACCCATCCAAGGCTGGACAGCGTTCTCCTGTGCCTCTCCTTCCAGTCTATTGCTCCCTTTCCAGAGAGGAACAGCTCAGAGCTTCTCAAAGTGTTGGTGCATAAAACTGAGCGAACCTTCCAGGTTACAGCTGTGAATGTTTATTTATGACATTATGTGTGTTAACTTGGGGGTGCGGTGGCGCAGTGGGTTGGACCACAGTCCTGCTCTCCAGTGGGTCTGGGGTTCGAATCCCGCTTGGGGTACCTTGCGGCGGACTGGCGTCCCGTCCTGGGTGTGTCCCCTTCCCCCTCTGGCCTTACGCCCTGTGTTACCGGGTAGGCTCCGGTTCCCCGTGACCCTGTCCGGGACAAGCGGTTCTGAAAATGTGTGTGTGTGTGTGTGTGTTAACTTCATTGCTGCCAGACATAGGATAGGAAAGTGTGGATGTGGAACGCGTGGAGGTTTGGGTGCATCAGCCTCCCACATGCACAGCGTCTGTGCTCTTCACTTCGAGTTCATGCAATTCAGAGCTACACCTTCCTGTGGTTCGGATAACATGAAAATACGTTTCCTAACAAATGGTGGAGAAATGCGTGAGCACTCAAGAGTGTTCCACTTTTAACTGGAGAAACATTGGGAGTCCATCTTCACATTGTATCTGCAGTTCTAATTAAGTCTGGGTGCAATGGCTGTGGGCAGCAATCTGCGTGATCAAGGGTGGGATATTGTTGTGAAGTCCCTTAGACATTGGAGCAAAAGTGAGAGAAGCAACCCACTATGTTTTATATATTCTACATATATTTTTCTTGCAGGACAGATGTCTATGCCCTGCTTTAACACTGAAATCATTATCATACAGAAAGGATAATGACATTTCTATCGGAGCATAAAAATACAGTATTACATTAGAAGAGGGAGTATTGAGATCTGATGGCATCCTTGTGTGGGAGACTGTGATGAAAATCAGTTTCTAACTACATGATACACACAGTTCTCATCTTATGTTCACCTTATGTTTCGCTTCAGGACGCCTGTTTCAGTGAGATCGTGAGGAATGCATGAGACACATTCCATATTGTAGCTGCCAGGGCGTTGTGTGACTGGCAGATGTAGATCACCAAGTAGGACTGTTTGAGAGTTTATTTTAGGTGTAGCTGGTACTGTTGGACCTGGGCTATTCAAATGATGGGGATTATACTGTATGGTAACACTGATATTTGTAATGAGTGTGAACATTCTATTTGAGATATTTATATTTACTTTATAGGAAACTGGAATGTGTGACTCAGTGTTTAACTTGAAAATGGACAAATTGTACTGTTTCAAATCTGCATTGTTGAATCTCTTAAGGCAAATATAACATTTACATAACCATTGATGAAAACCTAACAGGCACATCAGACTCTTCTTGGAATTTTAGTCAAATTGATGTTATACTTTTCGAAGTTCGTGCATGATTCTAGCAGGTGGCACACCCAGTGCTTTGCTCCCTCCAAAAACATCTCTCTGCATTTCAGTATTACTTCACTGTCAGCTTTAACCATGACAACCAGAAGGCTCTGGAGCTGCGCACAGAAGATGTGAAGGACTGTGACGAATGGGTGGCAGCAATAACACATGCCAGGTATGGGGAATTCCTCTTTCTCCACTCTCGAAACCAAGTTGGTCACGCTTTCTGGGTGCTGTACACAAGGGAAGAAGTGCTGCTGTGTCTTGAACCAGTGTACAGCACCTTTAGCATCCTGTGTAAAGGATAAGAACAGACTGCAGTACTCACTGGACGTCCATCATGGTGTTACCGAAACAGAGCACGGCAGCCTATTGTGTGGCCAGCAAATAGCAGGGAATACCTCTAAACAGCGGGCTTCTTCCAGTCGGTCCCTCAAGTATAGAGGATTTTTATGAAACTTACATTGTATGTCGCACACTATTGCATGAAAAATGTTAATAGGATAGGGTGGGCTCACAGCAATTCTCACTGAAATGTAATGTTTGTTAAGAGGACCGGGGTTTTTCTGCCTGTCATTAACAGCAATTAACTCGGGCTTTGTTCAAGACACCTGGGGACTTTTAAGTTTTATCAGGAGCGTAGGAATAATGAACAGGTAATATATGAAAGCATACAAAAGGTGAATTAAATACACTTGCTTTCAGAGCAGTCATGTTCTGGTAATAAAGTACTTGCATGATAGCATCCTATCCAGAGGTACTCCACATGTCCACCAGGGCTATTTCCAAGGTTCAGTCTTAGTGGTGTCTAATTTTTTCACCCTATTTAATGGCTAATTGTAACAAATAATACATGCAGTCAGATGTCCAGCAAAAATGTCCCCTGTGTTCCTCTACATTCAACCACGATCTCTGCCAGGTATGTTTCACGTACTCAGTTTAAAAACTATTCCATCCCTGAAAACATTGCCTTCCACATGTGTTTTATGTAAACATCTTATTTAGAGCTATGGAAGGGTGGCACAATGGCACAATGGCACAATGAGTAGCGCTGCTGTCTCACAGTGCCTGGGTGGTGTGAGAGGGCATGGGTTTGATCCCTGCTCAGCCTTTGTGGAGTTTGCATGTTCTCTCTCTGTCTCTGTGGGTTTACTTCCACAATCCAAAGACATGCTGTTCAGGTTCCCCTGTAGTGTGTGAGTAATGCAGAGAGAGTGTGTTCCACTGATGTATGGATGAGTGACCCAGTGTAAGTAGTATATAGTACTAGCAGTGTAAGTCACCTTAGTGAATAAGGTGTGGGGGCTGATGGTAGTACATAGTATCCACTGGAAGTTGCTTTGGTGAAAAGTGTCTGCTAAGTAAATGTATAGATTATTTACAGACCTAATCTTTCTGTCAGAAATACATTATTTTCAATATTAGTATTAGAAAGTAGGGGGTGCGGTGGGTTGGACCACAGTTCTGCTCTCCGGTGGGTCTGGGGTTCGAGTCCCGCTTGGGGTGCCTTGCGACGGACTGGCGTCCCGTCCTGGGTGTGTCCCCTCCCCCTCCGGCCTTACGCCCTGTGTTACTGGGTTGGCTCCGGTTCCCCGCGACCCCGTATGGGACAAGCGGTTCTGAAAATGTGTGTGTGTATTAGAAAATATATCACATTGACACATCAACAATTTAATTTACTGAAGTATTGTTGTATATGTAGTGAGTCAATGATGATATCAGAAATGCAGAAATGTTACATTTTCACTGAATCCTGCCTGCTCAAGAGAGGAAGAAACTGTCCAAGCACTGCACTTTAGAGTACTGAATTCTAACAGATGGCTTGTCCATGGAACATTTTATGATTTTTCTTGTCCTCTGTTAACTGGTTATGATATTTGACCTGTCCCACAGGTTTAATTTAACACTCAGAAGTTTAAAGTACAGCTTCACAATCTGGTCAGTTTTGCAGTCAAAAGCAGTGCCTTCCGAGCTGCCACCCAACATGGACATTATGCTGGAGGATTTTTCAAAAAGGACAGTCCTGTGTTTCCTGCCCATTTAACTGTGGGTAGGCATTTGCAGGTGTTACATCCCGACCTTATGGCCTTTATTACCATACTGCATGATGACATGCAACTTAGTTCCGTAGGGAGTTCACCTTCTGTCAAGTCTCTGTCATGTGTTTGTTTCTACTAATGCCCATGGGTTATGTTTTCTGCTTCAGCTATGGGGAGGATGTGTCTTTTCATGTTGTCATTGGAATCATCTCCTTCATATCGCTCTATGACATGCTGAAGTGCCCATTTAATGTATGCTATGCTGACAAAGCCCGGACTCTTAATTTCATTGCAGTTAATCTGTGTAGTGGGTTTATCGATTTATACTGAGAGGAGAACTTTGGGGAATATAGAATATTCATCACATTAATCATATGCAAATGTTAGATGTATGATTAAAGATCTTTCTGGTTTTTTGCATCCCTATTGTCCTTCCTAGAGAACAGGCAGTGTATAAAAAACAGTGCTGCTCATTAATTCTGATTCTTCGTAAACCTGCATGCACCCAGTGCTTTGACAGCCATTTGACAGTCAATTCAGTATCACGTGGTATTAATACAAGAAACTAAGAAAGGTATTAATATTAAGAAACTAATCGGAGCTTTCAATGAACCAGCAGTTGTATTTAATCTTTGTGCATTTCAGTAAAATTCAGATCCATATACATTTGCATTTACATTTATTTATTTAGTGGATGCTTTTCTCCAAAGTGACTTGTAATGAACTCCATGCTGTGTTACCAGCCCATACACCATATTCACCGTGGTGACTTACACTGCTAGATATACTACTTACACTGGGTCACTCATCCATACATCAGTGGAACACACTTTCTCTCTCATTCACACACATCTACCATATACTGTATATATATATATATGTATATATATATATATAACTATATCATATATAAGGGGGCGCGGTGGCGCAGTGGGTTGGACCGGGTCCTGCTCTCCAGTGGGTCTGGGGTTCGAGTCCCGCTTGGGGTGCCTTGCGACGGACTGGCGTCCCGTCCTGGGTGTGTCCCCTCCCCCTCCAGCCTTACGCCCTGTGTTGCCGGGTAGGCTCCGGTTCCCCCGTGACCCTGTATGGGACTAGCGGTTCTGAAAATGTGTGTGTGTGTGTATATCATATATACATTTACCAGCATCATCACTGTGGCTTTGTGATGAGCATAATTATTTCTTTTATGAATTTGTTGTTGGAATCAACAATGAATTAATGAAAATTGAATATTATTGTTTTTAAGTTACAGAAATGTAGAAAAAACATGTTGCAGTAATGACAGTTTTGTTTTTGTTTCTGTTAAGATTAACAGAGGATTTTTTAATGATAAAATTTTCAAATACTATTATATGAGTAAACGATAAGTTTCATGTCACAATAATGCCAGTTAGGAGGTATTACATCACCTTGCAGCATTTCTGTGGTTATACTTTATTTTCACCTTCCAGAACATCGGTATTGACTGTTTTTTGTGTGAACGGCATCCTGGTGTGTCGATAAGGCTGAGAGAGGTGACAGAATGCTGCTGTGTGTGTGCTGTGTGCAGTTACAGGAATCTGGCCACAGAACATGAGGCCCTCATGCAGAAGTATCTCCACCTTCTCCAAATCGTGGAGACAGAGAAAACAGTTGCTAAGCAACTTCGACAACAGATAGAGGACGGGGAAATAGAGATTGAACGCCTAAAATCAGAGGTATTTTGTGATTTTGTTACAGTTTCTGAAGCAGATTGCTATATTTTCCAAAAATGTGATAGTGTTAAACAGAAAACATGTTGGGCATACAGTGATGTAAGGCACTCAAGCTTGTTGAAGCAGATCAATAAAATTCAAATAAGTTTCTCAGTATCAATGATTTCAAATGTATATCTGTAATTATAGGTCAGATTGGAGACACCACTAATATAAGATCGCTCCAATCAGGTTATTTTCCCTGCTGTATTCTTTGTAAACCAGATCAAATAGTCATTTCACTTTAATGTGCAAATGTAGAGCTTGAAATAAAATGCTACACTGAATATGTATGAATCAGACTCTATTGTACCTGTTGCAGCCTTTTCTGAAGCGAGATAATAAACTCTTTCAGTCAATACAAAGTAAATGGGGACACTCATCTTCAGACAGTCCAGGGCTGCTTCGAGCTGTTTTATAACAACAGCGTTGCATGTTGCCTCAATGGACCTCGAGGACTCTGTTCTCTTATAAACACGGCTTTCCAAAAAACTGCAAATTCTCAGTTGTAACTTAGCACAAGATGTGACAGAGTAGGATAGAATAACCATATATCCTCTCATGTCACACCCGATCTAAGTGAGTTTGAACTCGCTTGTCTATAGGTGCAGTGGTGTTGACATGGCTCTGTTGTAAATCTCTGCACCAGATTGCAGGTCTTCTAAAAGACAATGAGAAGATTCAGTCTAATCCAACTGCAGCACCCAATGATGATGACTTGGAGATTAAGAAAATAAAAAAAGTAAGTAGCTTTTAGCTTTTAGTAATCATAACATTCAGCAAAGGATTTGTGCCATAAACGATAAACTACATATTATCTGTCACAGTTCCACAGGTGGTAAAACTAGATGTGAAAGATGGTGTTTAGAGCTGTTACCTTTGAACACAAAGGGCACAGATTTGAATCCTGTCCCCTGCTGTGGTACCCTTGAGCAAGGTACTTTCTCTAAATTGCTTTGGTAAAAATTTTCCAGCTGTATAAAAGCAGGTTTGGCCGGGTCCTGCTCTCTAGCGGGTCTGGGGTTCGAGTCTTGCTTGGGGTGCCTTGCGATGGACTGGCATCCCGTCCTGGGTGAGTCCCCTACAGCCTTACACCTTGTGTTGCCGGGTTTGGCTCTGGCTCGCCACGACCCTGCTTGGGACAAGCGGCTTCAGCCTGTGTGTATGTATGTATGTATGTAATATTTCAAGTTGCTTTGGACAATGTAACTTGTTAAAATAGTCCTCTGGAGAAACTCATTGTCTCAATACTAATAAATTCTAGTTCAGTCATTACTTTTGATTTCATTTGTTATTCAAGACTCAAGAGTTTATTGTCATGTTACCGTAAACAGTTTGTTACACCATACAGTGAAATTCTTACTCTGTGAATCCTCTCAACAGCCTATGACATAAATTGTAAGGACATAAGGAAAGAAAAACACAAGGCGTAAATCACAAATTTACAAAAATTACTTTTAGTGCAAAAATCCAAGAAACTAAGTGTGCAGTGCACAATGTAAACATGGAAGACATACATGTGCGTGGTCCAGCGGATGAATATGAGAGATAGGAACTCTTGGATCCTTGGAGGGTATGTAAATGTCTGTGTCACCACTTTCCAGGTGCAGAGCTTTCTGCGTGGCTGGATGTGCCGGCGTAAATGGAAGACCATCATCCAGGACTACATTCGCTCGCCCCACGCGGAGAGCATGCGCAAGCGGAACCAGGTGGTGTTCAGCATGCTGGAGGCTGAGGCCGAGTACGTGCAGCAGCTTCACATCCTGGTCAACAACTTCCTGAGACCACTCCGTATGGCTGCTAGCTCTAAAAAGCCACCCATCACCCATGATGATGTCAGCAGCATCTTCCTCAACAGGTAAACCAGGGACAGGTGCACTTTCACAGGTTTTTTCATGGCAACACTGTTTATTTCACAAGACACTTGTATTCCTTAGTAACATAATACAAACTTGTATGCTGTTTATTCTCCAGTGAAACCATCATGTTTCTGCATCAGATCTTCTACCAGGGGTTGAAGGCAAGGATAGCAAGTTGGCCGACACTGGTGCTGGGTAAGGAAAAGCTAGAGGTCCCCGAAGCCTTTTGGACTCTGAGCTTGTTCATGTCTCAGCAATAGGCAAAGCTGGGGAGTACAGTGCTTTTTGTGGTTTGCCGTTGAGAAGACAGAGCTGAAGCGGCACTGATCCGCAGTGGAAATTAGGTCACCTCCTGGGATCTGTGTGTTACTTATATTTGGTTACTTAAACATTCAACCATCCTGTAGGAATACCTAAGGAGGTTCTTACTGGTCCTTAAGTTAGTCTCAGATACAATTTTTTGATATACTCGACATTTAAGCATATCACAGATTGTTCACATTCATTTGTAACGTCACAGAAATAACAAGGGGTTTGGATGTGAAATATTTCATATGCATTTGTACTTTTTTTCAGCTGACCTCTTTGACATCCTGCTGCCCATGCTGAACATCTACCAAGAATTTGTGCGTAACCACCAGTACAGTCTGCAGATCTTGGCTCACTGCAAGCAGAACCGAGACTTTGACAAGCTGCTGAAGCAGTATGAGGCAAAGCCAGACTGCGAAGAGCGCACGCTTGAGACCTTCCTCACCTATCCTATGTTTCAGGCAAGCAGCCCCAATCATGGTCCCACACCATCTGAGCCTCTCAGTATCCTCATCACTTGTCAGAACTGAGTAAGGTCTATCAGCAACTCAAGTTTTACAGCCAATCTCCTATTGCAGTTTGACACACCCACTGCCATCCAGTTCTCCATGTAAAATATTCTGATGTATCATTGTGTTTTGCTGGCAAAGGTATGGTGTCTGGAATCAAATTCCTTTGTTTCTAACACTGTGTTAGTGATAAGTCCTGTTGAGCTGCGTTGTGCGAGTGATAATCAATCCTTTAGACAGAGTACTCTGATGTGTGCGTCCCTCTTTATTAGGGTGTCAAGGTCTTTTGGTTGCTGGATCACCATATCTCATCTATCCCTAATGGTTTCCTCCACGGCAGATCCCCCGCTACATACTGACCCTTCATGAGCTGCTGGCCCACACACCACATGAACATGTGGAGAGGAACAGCCTGGAATACGCAAAGTCCAAACTGGAGGAACTTTCCAGGTAGGTCACGTAGTCGGTTTTCCTCTCTCTGTACAAAGAAAGTTACTTCAAATATCTGATATGAGCTCATCTTGTCAAACCATTTGGCACCTGATCGTTCTACACCTGACCATCCCACTCCTGACCATTTCAAATGTGAAATTAACCATCCCAAACCATACTGATAGAAATACGCTTTTTTAAATACTTTCTTTAGAATCATGCATGACGAAGTCAGCGAGACAGAGAACATCAGGAAGAACTTGGCCATTGAGCGCATGATTGTGGAGGGCTGTGAGATCCTTCTGGACACCAGCCAGACATTTGTGAGACAAGGTGAATTTCTCTTCCTTTCTCATGTCCCACAGGTACCCTCCTCAAAGGGAGTGATAGATTACAGATAAAGGCCATAAAACCAGTCTGGATTTTCTCACCTGATCCCATCTTCTTAGGCTGTCTGGCTCTAAGCTCCTTGCATTATCACAATACCCTGTTGAAACCACAACCGAAAAAGGAATTAAACAAAAGGTTTTGCTATACGTGTAGCTCCCATATCCAGCTGCTTTATACATGCAAAATCATGACAGCTTATGTAGTGTTCATTTTAGGATGTAAAAAAGACAGGTACTAATTAATCCAAATCCAAATGAGTCAGTGATTGTAAATGTTATTCAGTATGCCCTGACACACTTTTAAAGCAGCTACTGCAACTAAACTCTGCGATATCAGAAACATTTTGTCAAGTGCATGAAAGTGGGAAGGGAATCAGCCTGCCACTAACACCCACTACTCATTCTGTTCCACTCAGGATCCCTCATTCAAGTCCCCATGACTGAGAAGGGCAAGATCCCCCGAGGGCGTCTGGGCTCACTGTCACTGAAGAAGGAAGGCGAGAGGCAGTGTTTCCTTTTTTCCAAGCACCTGATCATCTGCACGAGGGGCTCAGGAGGGAAGCTCCACCTGACCAAGGTGGGCCTGAACTGCTAAGACTGCAAGGGAGCTGCACGCTGGTGGCATGGTGGCACAGCGAGTAGCGTTGCTGTCTCACAGCACCTGAGGATGTCGGTTTGATCCCTGCTCAGTCTGTGTGGAGTTTGCATGTTCCCCCCATGTCAGTGTGGGTTTTCTCTGGGTGCTCTGGTTTTCTCTCACAGTCCAAAGACATGTTGTTCAGGTTCCCCCATAGTGTGTGAGTGACACAGAGAGAGTGTGTTCCACTGATGTATGAATGAGTGACCCATTGTAAGTAGTGTAGCTACCAGTGTAAGTCACCTTTGTGAATAAGGTACGAAGGCTGATAACACTACATAGAGTTCATCGGAAGTCGCTTTGGAGAAAAGCGTCTGCTAAATAAATAAATGTAATGTTTACCATACCCCTGTCGTAGGTCACAAAACACCCAAGACTGAGTCATCACTAGCATGGACAAAATGTATGCATTAAATCGTTTCCGCAATATTGTTGAATTTCTTATAACAGGACGATGTTATTTTAAGCTGTAGTAATATTCTAAAGGTTTTGAAGGTAATTGTATTGTGAAATCCTTCGGAAAACTGGCTCTTCATTTTGGAGAAGGACTACAATAGAGTGATGTGCGGAAACCTTTTCTTGGCTAAAATGTGCAACATTTGATAATCCAGTATTTTTTTAAGCAGTAATGCAGTTCATAATAACTAATGTAAATTCATAACTATGTAAATTCTGTTGTAAGGCTTGATGTAGTTCTGTCAGACACTCAGAATACCAATGTGTGCTCTTGTGTGGGTCCTAGAACGGAGTGGTCTCGCTTATCGACTGCACTCTGATAGAGGAACCTGAAGGTACTGACGATGAGTGTAAGTACTGGAAAAATTCACTCCTTTTCTAAATGAGCATGTTGGTATATAACTTGCATAAAATAGGTTATGTACAAGTTTAAATAATTTACCCTATTTAATCACAGAATTTAGGTGTCATTATTTCATTGACAAATATGACAAGTTCAGTTCTTTTAAATTTTGCTCCAAGGGTGTTAAGAAAAGAAATTATGAAACTGGAAAATACTGCATTTAGAATGAATTCTGAAATGTTCTTCTTTCTTCTGTACTGAAGCGAAATCAGAAAAAGGTGGACAGGACATGGAACACTTAGACTTCAAAATAGTAGTGGAACCCAAAGACAGCCAGTCCTTCACTATCATCCTTGTGGCCTCCTCGCGCCAGGAGAAATCTGCCTGGACAAGTGACATCAGCCAGGCATGTCCTCTCACTGCTCAAAGAACATTCGTACTGGACTCGTGCGTATGGCTGCTTGCATGGAGCCATACTTAGACTTCCTTTTTCTCTCACTCAGTGCATAGACAACATCCGCTGCAATGGTCTGATGATGAACGCCTTCGAGGAGAACTCCAAAGTTACAGTGCCGCAGATGATCAAGTGAGTCGTCATTCACATGTTTCGTGGTAGCCCAGCCCTGCAGGGTTAGACGTGACAGAGGTGATGCCAGCAGCCTTTCTTTTTCCCCCTTTCTCATGTGTGCGCATTGCAAGCAGATCAGACGCCAGCCTCTACTGCGATGATGTGGACATCCGCTTCAGCAAAATGATGAATTCCTGCAAGGTGCTGCAGATCCGCTATGCGAGCGTGGAGCGGCTGCTGGAGCGGCTGACAGACCTGCGCTTCCTCTCCATCGACTTCCTCAACACATTCCTGCACTCCTACCGCGTTTTCACCAATGCCGACGTGGTGCTGGACAAGCTCATCACAATCTACAAGAAGCCCATCAGTGCCATCCCGGCCCGGTGAGTCAGCACTCAACACTGGCAGTTCAGGCATCAACCTTTTGGAGGCTCTGCAGAGCCACCAGATACCATTCTTGTTACAACCACTATATCTCAGGGGCAATAGTGAAATATGCAGTGTACCCACACAATTGTGTCAGTGTAGCAGTGTTAAGGTGTAACAAGCTAAGAAGAGTCTTCGCACAGTACACGCAGATGTCATGTTGCAGGCTCCTGTACAAAAAAACACCTTATGAAGACATATGTACAGGTTATACATTTTTGTAGTCTTTGATCATGCAACAGGCTTAACATTTGTGTAACAATTTTGTTACACAAATATTATGTAAGAGTATTATTGTTACATTGTGTAACAATGGCTGTATCGGACATTATGGAAAAGAGATACATACTTGACATCTCAAACCACAAAGGTTTTTGTTCTTCAGGATTGTCAGTCTAGCCATTTTCTGGCTAAATTGAGTGTATTATCCTTTAAAGTACGGGTGGACATGATTACAGCTGGTTAAGGAGGGACTGAATGATGGTGGTTGGAATTCTTTCTTTTAACATGGGTGCTGGATGGTGACAGATTTCCTTCAAGCAGTTTATTAACGTGGTCACACTTATTTCCTAACAGAACTATACACTTTCTACTTCCTCTCAATCACACTGTTAGTCTCTACTTATCATAAGTATTGATTATGGCAAATATAAATTACCATTAAAATAACAGATTATTATTAATATTATTATTAATTCAATATTATTAATTATTTGATACTTTTCTCCAAAGCGACTTAAAATGTTAAGGTATTTAAATTTATTTTCACATTTATACAGACGGGTAATTGCCATTAGGCTAAGTATTTTTTGTTTGGGAATAGATTATTTTTTCCATAGAAATAATGGTAATTTGACCCCCTCACAGCAAGAATTCGCCTAGCGGGGTAATTTCATGGAATGAATTAACCCTGTTATGGAACGAATGGATATATAGTTGTATGTGATGGATTGAGAATAAAGCTCCTGTGTGTTGTCAGGCCCTGCAGATCTGTGTTGCTCAGTTTACCTCCGGAATACTGCGTTTACCATGTAACCTGTGTGCATGGGGATAGGAAATTAGGTCACCCCAGCATGCTCTGTAGTGTCTTTTCCAGTAGAACAGCCATTATTGGGTCCAGACTCCTCTGGTCTGACCAGGCCTCTCTGCTGCACCGTTGCCATGGCAACTAGCCACTCTGCTGCAGGACCCCACCCTCTCCTTCCTCCTGCCGTCTGCAGAGGATCTACAGTATTAAATATTTATCGCAGTGCTTTGCATTGCAGACCCCTTTCTGCAACTCGGTGCTGGAGACAAAGGCAGGCTGCCACACGCCCACCCCCACAGCGGCGGCCCCTCCGCACAGCCTGTTCCAGTGAGCTGCCTGTCCCTGCCGGCCACCTCCGTTTGGCTGCCGCTGGCACCACCCTTGCTACCCACACTGTCACTTGACGAGCTATTTATAGGCTTTTGTGAGGGGTGGCTTTCTCTGTGTGGGTGGTGTTATGCAGCAAATACATCTCTCCACAAAAGTGTGCACATTTTGCTCCTGCTAGTATCATATTTCACTGTTCAGAGAGCTCAAACAATATCTACATTTCTGTAAGATAATGAGTTTGAAGAAAGCCTAGCATTGAGTGTAGCTTGTTTGTGCCATGTCCAGATCCTTGGAGCTGTTCTTCGCCAGCAGTCAGAACAACAAGCTGCTGTATGGAGAGCCGCCCAAATCCCCACGGGCCAGCCGCAAGTTCTCTTCGCCGCCTCCGCTCACCATTGCCAAGACCTCGTCACCCAACCGGCGGCGCAAGCTCTCACTCAACATCCCCATCATCACTGGGGGCAAGGCGCTGGACCTGGCTGCCCTCAGCTGCTCCTCCAATGGCTATGCAGGCATGTACTCCTCCATGTCACCCTTCAGCAAGACCACGCTGGACATCAACAAGCTCTACGTGTCCAGCACCCTTCCCAGCAAGATCCCAGATGAGGCCGACAGCAAAGGAGAGAAAGCAGAGGAATCGTGGCCCTATAAGCAAGGTCAGACTTGTACAGAGGGCAGTACACTCCCGTGCACCAGATGTCACATTTTTCATGACAAAAAGAAGAGGACCAGTGAGCTGAGATGCACCAAAGAGCCACAGTGAATATACACCTGAAATGTTCATCATTGCAATGACACATTGTTGTTTAGCTGTGTGGTTACCTATAGGGCAACATGCAGCACAGTGGATAAGGGTACATAGAAATAACTTGAAGGTTACCAGGTTAAATCCCAGGTGGGAGTTCTACTGCAACTCACAGTACAAGCTGTGTAGTCTGAAATGCTTTGGTAAAATATCCAGCTGTGTAAGTGGATAAAACGATAAGCGGCTTTGGGTAAAAGCATTGGCTAACCAACAAAATAATACATTAATAAAATTCATAATTACAGCAATGCAAAACAGCAGATGAGGTACAGTCATGATGTGTTCTCTGAACCCCATGCAGACACCTCGGTGACAGAGGAGTGTGACAACAATCAAAGTCAGAGCGGTGATGACGCTGAGACCGAGACATCGCCAACCAAGTCCCCCACGACCCCAAAACACACAAAATGCAAGAACTCATCAGGTACAGAGACCCAGAGTGAGTGAGGACCTGCAGTCTGTTAGTGATATGAGACCTGAAAACCTGGATTACATGCTAGCAGGCCATCTGTACACCTGTCTCAGGCCAAGAGCATCATTTTTTAATGATTCAGAGGGCAGATGTAGCTTTTTTCATCTTTTGATACAAACCACTTAGAGATATCAGAAGTCTTTGAAACAAGATAATTATTTCTTATCCCTACCATTATCTAGGACACTTGTGGTACAGTATGAGGGAGCGGAAAGACACCAGGTATAAAGAAGCTCAGTCTACATTATGTGGATGGGTGCACCGTTCACACACACACTTTCTCTGAAATTGCTGAAGGCAGAGAATGGTGGTGTCATGTGTGCGTAGGCAAGTGGACCCTAACCTTGGTCAGTCTGCATCTTCCCCAGCCCTTAGCAGCAAGTTGTTTGAGTACACTCAGACCTCAGCCCTATTTTTCCCATGCAGTTTTATGGTACATTCCCTGTATCAACGCTTGGCAAAGTGCTGCAATAATTCTCACTGTTCATCCTGTTATGAAAAACTACACCACCATATTTTCAGTATGAACATGAGATGCAGGTGAAAAGATGTTCACAAAGTTCTAATGCTCAGGTTTTAAGAGCATGACAGGAACTACAGGCAGAAATGTAACTTGCAAGATTATTCTGTATCATGCAGATGTATATTTAAAATGATGATTATGCTTCAAGTCCTGTAAGAGGGTCATGTACGTTAATATTTGTTTATAGCTCTTGATGTCATGCTGCCCTCTGCTGGATTTTAATTGAAAAGTACACATGCTGGTTCTTCTGCTGCTTCCAGGTTCCAGCAATTGTCTACTGACATGTTCAATATCCATGTGGCAGAGCTTTGATTTAATTTTTCCTATGATACACATAGGGCCTGTCGAATAATTCTCTAAAAGGTGGAAATGTTCGAATCTGTACTCAAGAGCTCTTATCATTTGGATGTGATTTATAAGTATTCTACGTGTTCTCATATAATCTCTGGTGATACTCCTCTATTTATGAGCAGGAAATCCTCATAACCACTTAAACTCGTTTATTAATACATTCGCACCATATTTCCTTCATTTACATGGCAATGTGTTAAGGGGGAGGAGGGGGTGCAATTTACAACAGAAGAATTCTGTTTGCAAAAATAGAATTATTTTAATTTCAGCCTGACATGAATCACATATATGGCAATATGAAAAGTACTGTCTGAACTATCCTCTTTGATAATCAGTACACTCCCTTGCTGTTTTTCATAAAACAGAGTTCTCCCTGTTCTCCTACAACAATGGCATGGTGGTGTCATCTTGCCGGGAACTGGACAGCAACCGCAGCGCCCTGTCTGCAGCGTCTGCCTTCGCCATTGCCACAGCCGGTGCCAACGAGGGCACACCCACCAAGGAAAAGTACCGCCGCATGTCCCTGGCCAGCACAGGTAACTCATGTGCATCACGCAAACATAATCGTCCCAGACCACAAGCACAAACTGTTTGTGTGTTAAACACTGAGGTTTCTAACCATAATTTTATGTATATCTGGGGAACTTCAAAACCTTTAAATGATTTAACAACGTGATTAGTATCAATACCTATATGTTTTTCTACAAGTGAGTTTGTGCAGCAGGTGCCATGGCAATATCTGTAGGCATAAAATAACCACCAGTGGAAAGAAGTGTGAAGAAATATATGCCACAGCTCATCTTCAATTAAAAAGTGTCTGTTAAAGAAATTAATTACATATGTGTAAATAACCGTGTCAGTCTGTGGGTTGTAGGATTCCCTACTGACCAGCGAAATGGTGACAAGGAGTTTGTCATCCGAAGGGCTGCAACCAACAGAGTGCTTAATGTCCTGAGGCACTGGGTGTCCAAACACTCACAGGTACAGTCCTATAAGCACAGCATCGTCATGTCCACAGTACATAGCATCCCTGTGTGTGACTCTTACAGGTTTTTGTACGCTATGTTTGTTGACTGCAGGATTTTGAGAGCAACACTGAGCTGAAACTGAAAGTGATCAGTTTCCTGGAAGAGGTTATCCATGATCCAGAACTCCTGACCCAGGAGAGGAAAGCAGCTGCCAACATCATCAGGTATCATCAGGCATGAGAGGATGGCAGAGCTCCTGAATTCCATCAGGAACCAGCACTGCTGTGAGGAAGAAATGGAAAAAAGACTGCATGATTGATCCCATTTATTTAATTGTCAGATCCTTAAAACAAAGTTTATTGATACAGCTCACAAGGTACCACTTAGATGAACCACACAATGACTGGATTGGTGGACCTAGTTGTACATAAGATATGCTCCACTACATTTTTTTTGTAGAACTCTCACCCAAGAGGACCCTGGTGACAACCAGATCACCCTGGAGGAGGTGATACAACAGGTAAATAGATTGGAGTTGAACATCCCACACAGCTTTAGTGAGTGACTCATGGATGTTGCTTATGGACAGTTTGCACTTTTTGTGGCATTGAAACATTTTAGTCAGGTTAAGTTTATCTCCAGAGTCAAGAGTGGGAAATGTGAAAGCATTACCCTGATGTAATGTAGGCAGCCTAATGACAACATGTATGTGCCCTGTGTGTATGAAAGGCTGAGGGAGGAAAAGCAGAGCCCTTCGAGAACCACTCTGCACTGGAAATTGCTGAGCAGCTTACCCTGCTGGACCATCTGGTGTTCAAGGTCATCCCATATGAGTGAGTTGTACTACAGACCCAGGGCCATCCTTCAAGGGCACAGAAACACTGGAAATGACTGAAAAATCCATACATTATCAGTTATATAAGTGTTTTGAGTATTTTAATGCTAAAAGTATGGAAAGAGAGCAACATTCTGAAGCAGTTTTTGTGTCATTTGTTCCCCTCCTGGATTTATTATTCATTCATCAGAGAATTCTTTGGGCAAGGCTGGATGAAGAATGACAAGAATGAGAAGACTCCCTACATAATGAAAACAACTAAGCATTTCAATGATGTATGTAATAATGCAATGATTGTTAATGACCGAAAATATGTGAGATAGACGTCATAATAGAATAATTCATAATGCAGGGATCCTGGGTTGTTAAAGAGTGTGAAATGACCTTAGCAGAGTTTTATCCTCTTGGGAATTTAGTCCAGATGTTAATCTTTGGAATAATATGTGTTTATTTGCTAAGGGGATGACAAATTGTGCACTTCTGTCATTTGACCTGTTACTAAACACATCCTTCCTTACACTGTTCCCCGCAAAAGATTAGTAACTTAATTGCCACAGAGATCCTACGATGGGAAGATGTGAACATGCGGGTGGCAGTGATAGAGAAGTGGGTGGCGGTGGCTGACATCTGCCGCTGCCTCCACAACTATAACGCTGTGTTGGAGATCACCTCCTCTCTCAACCGCAGCTCCATCTTCCGTCTGAAGAAAACCTGGCTTAAAGTTTCCAAGCAGGTGGGCAACTGTTGACATTCTACACAATCATACCAACTGTCTTTCTTTTGTTAGACATTGCGGGCTCTCTCATACTGTCTTATGATGTACAGCAGTTTGAGTGATGTTTTGAAAAGTATTACAATGGTATCAGGTGTATAGTCATTATAGATGAAACTGTTTATGAAAACCATTTAGCTAAAATCATTTAACCATTTATCAGGATAAATTTGTGCTACCACTGGCATCATAACTCTAATGATGACTTTTGCTCAGTTGTTATTTCTGTGTTTGTGGTGTTTTTAATGATGACCTCTACTCCTCTACTTTAGACGAAGGCAGTGATTGACAAACTGCAGAAACTGGTTTCATCCGAGGGAAGGTTCAAGAACCTGAGAGAGGCTTTGAAGAAGTAAGTGTTTTGTAGAAAAGGATCTATAAAAGTACAACCAGAGGTTGGGATTTACTCAATTTTACTTAAGAAAACTGTTGTCTTATGTGTAGTCAATTGTCATTGATAGAAACATTTTTTAGGAGCATAGGCAGAAAAATCTGAAAGATGTATAAACTGGACCTATTTAAAGGACATGCAAAATGTTATTTGTGTTTGGACTTACAGCTGTGATCCACCCTGTGTTCCATACTTGGGGATGTACCTCACGGATCTGGCCTTCATTGAGGAGGGAACCCCCAATTACACAGAGGACAACCTGGTGAACTTCTCCAAGATGAGGATGGTATAGCACATTGGTTTCAAAAAAGAATTAGACACTATGATTATATCAGTGGTCGGGTCACTGTCACGAACTACCACTCATGACTGTTAATATTTTTCAGATTTCCCACATCATCAGAGAAATAAGACAGTTTCAGCAGACATCTTACAAGATTGAATACCAGCCAAAGGTATCACTTTAAAACTGATTAAATGTGGTTGTGATTTAACAATTACTTAATTACTATTAAATATTTACTAGGTATTCTGTCAATAGTGTTAAAGATTTGAGTGGTCATGTTGTCATGATTTGTTATTAATTTCACAATACAACACAATTTTGAAAGTTCATCATAAAACGATAAAGGTAGCAAGTCCTACAATAAGATTGCAAAAAGCACTGTAAGGTTCATTTTACATATAAACTTTTGTTATGAACTATCTTCCATTAATACATTAATAATATAAACACTGGAAATGTTGTTGCTTTATTTCAGGCAACACTGTACTTACTGGACCAGAGCTCTGTACTGGATGAAGAAAGCCTATATGAAGCATCTCTCAGAATTGAACCCAAAATGCCTACTTGAGGATGAGCATCTTTCTGCTGTAGGGAACAAAGGGAAGCTCCTGTATAATATGTACATAAACATTATTTGTATTACATCATGTTAGACATATCCTTCTGTGTGTGCTTCGGAGAGGCCCTGGTGATCCTTGTTGTTAGAAGTTAACTAGATGCCTAACAAGCTTTTATACATATACAAACAAAGATTGGGGAAACTTAGTTGCTTATTTCTTATTCAATATTGTTTTTTGGCATTTGATCAAAGTAATCAAGCAATTTTCTACAGTAAAAATACTTTAAAAATACAGAAAAAACCACCACAACACTTCATACTGAGTTCTAAGCCTATTGTTTATGTTGAGAGTGAGCATGCCTAAAGGTGTATATTAAAACCGTATTATACCATAAAACTAATTTATTTTCTCTTCACCTTCAGATGAAAAGTTCTTTATACACAGTTAAATCCTGCACTTCCAGTAAGACTTAATGAGAGTAAAATAATTCTTATTTGAAGAGGAAGCTTTATCACACTTCTTTACTGAAATATTTATTTTGTGTAAGAGTTGGTGCCATTGATGTAGCAATGTACACACAAGAGCACATATTTTTACCAAATCCAGACAGGAAAGTCCTAAACTGAAGAGATTTAAGTAGCAGACAGCCTGTCCTCTGCCAGCTACGCTCCCACTGTATGTGCTGGTTTTCTTCATTTGGGCTTATTAGCATGAGTAACCCGCGGTTGGTACTTTAAAATATCTCTTTGAACACCAGTACTAACATATGTTGAAGTTGCAGGGTCTTCGGGCTGACTGGCCTTCAGACCATTTCAACATAAGTAGGGCTATAATAGCCATTGTTGAATATAAGGCATCCACCCTATTTTTCCAGGAAAGTACTAACTGACACTGGTACCACATTTCATCAGCTGAAATCTGTGCTTTGCTTGGTTCTTATTTTTAAACAAAATTAAATATATAAATAGTTTTCAGATTGCTGCTCATATATAATATTTCAAACATGGCAATTGCATTTGTCATAAAAACAGCTAACTGGACAGGCCAACCATCTGATATGCAGTGTTGTAATCCGTATTGGACATGCTTTTTTATTGTACCAGAGTGTAAATGCTTTGCATGTCTGATGTTTTAACAGTGGGCTGTTCAATTGTGATTGATTACTTACATTTATAAATAGAGAATCACATACTGGTTATACATCTGGCCTAGAATTATCTTTGGAAAATCCTCCTATCTAGTACTGCAAAATGGGAGCACCAGTCCCAAAATATAAAGGGCACCATTATCATATAGCTATTAGTTGAAGATGCAGTATTTCTTGTTTTGGCAATAATGTATTGACAGAAACAAGCATTTTATGACTATCTATTATCGAAACACAGCAAAGTAGTAACATTTACTTTTTAGCTTTACCCACTTTATTGAAAACCCATGTTTGGTTTAAATTTGATATATTGGAATGGATAGGAAGCAGGGAGACGGTAAGATGGATGAACTCATAAAACAATGATTATGTCTGGCGTGAACTTATTTCCCCATTAATGGATGTTCAGCTGCCGTGTAGTTGAGGGACAGTCTGTTTTCCTCCTTCTGTTGAAGTGGTGCTGGAATGTGGCTTGTTGTCATGTTTTAAATACTGTAGGCTGTTATTGAAAAGTGTGATTTCCACCTGCAGCATTCTAAAGGTATTTTTGTAACGTGGTCTACTAGTCTTTGGAAGACAAAAGGGATACTGCATCTTTGAGTGAATATGGAAATTATGTATTTTGTACAAACTTTGCAAATTCGCCTGAGAAATGTATGCTGTATATTTTGTACATGCAGCCTTATATATTTCTAAATGTGAAAGTGTAAAGCATACCTCTGTAAAACATTGTACACTAATAAGCTTTCAAACCTAAAATGCTAAACAATACGTGATATTTAGAACCATAATTCTAGAAGTAGAAGACAACTTTAAAGTGTTTTGCATATACTGTAATCCTGTCTATAACTATTCTCGTAGCAGGAATATAGTAATGTAGTGCTTATTCTGTGAATATTTGTATGTATTTTTACAATGTACAGTACAGAAATACATTCAATGCTCAAATTTCAGGCATGCTCCACTGTAACCACCAGAATCGTTTACTCAAAGTATATATAGATATACATACATGATAATGTACCCACGTATACAGGCAAATACACATACTACATATATGAAAATAAAACAAACATTTTGCTGTGAGCAATACCCAGTGGTATGAGAATTATCTTTCAATCCTTTATTTCCACAGCTAGAAACATTTCCATTTTTGTATAAAATGTGTTTCCTGATTACCTCTTGCTAATAAATTTATTATATCTCAGGGGGAACTCTGTCTTCATGAGTGATTTGTGAGTATGTTGTAGGATGATGTATCTGACTTTTAAAAAGTTGTTTAAAAACTGGGGACAAAAAGGCATGATTGATAAAGCAATTAATTTATCAAACTAACAAGTGGATTTCTATCACAAAAAAAAAGAATACTTTCCAAGTAAAAGACAACTTGAAAGTGTTTTCTTTTTCTAAAATGTGTGTGTGTGTGTGTGTGTATCCTCAAACTTCAGCCAAGCCAGTAAAACTGAAGCCCATGCAAAAGAACGTTGACAGAGAGCAAGCAAATCCCGTTCTCGAATCTACGCCGTTGTTTTATTAGCTAGTAGTAAGTAGTAGATGCAGTCATTACTATTCTAACGCGGCTATGTGTCCGATTCTTAACACCTTTATTCAAAATGTTTTACAACTATTTATTTATTTACCCAGCTAGTTCGTTCAGTGAAAAAATCCTGTGGTTAAGCGTTATTCTCATTGATTGTGACGCCACTAAATTTCTATTGGAAAATTTTTCACTTCTGGATGTGAAATACACCATCTAACACTTACTGAAAAGTCAGTATTAAAGTTTGTATAATAATAATAATAATAATAATAATAGTTGCAATTTGACGTGTCCTTTAATTAGGGTTGTGATTGGATGATACTGACAATGTGAAAGGAAGTCGGAAGTAGGAAGTAAAAAGTACACACACAGTAGATGAGTTTGTGATGGAGGAAGAATAGTGTCCGTGTGCTTCCTTAGGCAGAGCATGAAATGTCTGTTATGGAAGTAAAATGACCGGTTAACGGGCAAAAATATTGTAGTGAATAATAAGACGGTGGTTGTAATAGTAAGTATGGTAAGTAGTAGTGCCTCCTGGCTCCTCCTTAACCGTTAACGTAGCGTCTTAATTCAGTTTGGCACAAACTCAAGTTCAGAAGTGTCTAAAGCACTGCACGTTACTGAGTACCTGAACATGATCATGATGATGCAGCACCTGAAAATAAATGCCGAATTAAGAAGAAACAACATTTTGTACAGCTTAAAATCCAGAATTGCATCCAATGAAGGTATAGTAAGATATTTCACCTGAACGTCCGCTTTGGACATCCTACCACCCACATACATCGACTCCTCATGTTACGAACTTTTAAGTTACCAATTTTCGAATAAATGAACATTTTCCAGTTTATCATAGCATAGGCCTGATGTTCATCAGCGTCAGTGATCAACAACAGGATGACAAACTTTGCATATGTTTATGGTATGAATCAGTTAACACAGTCGCCGAACGCTAGGTTGTGGAGACATTTTTAAAATAATTTTAAAAGTACTTTTAACTATAATCATCAGGTGTCTGTAGAAATTAGCATTTGTAACTTTAGCTATAGCCAAAATATTTACTAGACCTAATCCGTAAATAAATTAAGGGATTTTGTATTGTTAAGATTTTATTGCTGTGCACATAATAACTTTGAAAGTTACAAGTGGAAAAATGTTCGTTGCACATAGGGGCGTTGAGAGACATCTTTTGGTTTTAGGTTTCATAGTCTTTAAAGTTATTAAAAGTAAATAAAATTCTTCCGAATAATTTTAGTCGTGACTATTTAATGTGACGTTTTAAAGAAGGTAAACAGTATAGATTTTACTGTGCAAAGTATCTATTTCTCACGTGAATTGTTTCGTAAGATACAGAGGCTTCCAGAAAGCAGCACAGGAAGTAAGTGATTGTACAGCCAACCCGCGAAAACCTTTCAAACTTCCTGCCACTACCTACCCTGAATAAATTAAGTGCATCGCTGATTGACGTTCTTCTCGACCTATCATTGTCGTCCGTGCCTTTTCACAACAGGGTAGGGATCGTTTCAGGCTCACCCACGGCAGAGAGGGCGGCTTACATGAAAACAGCGTGCGGGGGTTTGTCTTATTACCCAACACTCAATGTGGCGGGATTGTGGGACTTTTCAGTGTCGCACGGCAATACCGCTCCTACTGCTTTTCACAGAAACACCATGGCTGAAAGAGAGGCAGAAACCGTGGAGTACAAGTTCCCCGAATCTTGTATAAAGACCAATATAAAGGTAGTGTTGACGTCTGCATTTAGACGAACCTGTCTCGCTGTCCTTGCTTGGTTTACCGTAAAGAAACGTAAGATTCTTTACGACGTGTGTGTCAGGAAATCGTGAATAAGAAATATCAAATAATCTTTGGATAATTTTATTACACGACGTTAAAAACAGTTCACGTGAAACTTGCCCTGACCGACCTAATGTGTGGTATTCGGGATTGTTCTAAAGTTTGTTATGATTCCATGTTAACGTTTTATGATATTCTAGTATAAGTTAAAACGTTGTACTTCGTGACTGCCAAGTGTATGAGACTTATTTATTAATCAAATAATTAAGTCCCTGCATTAAACTTTTGATTTAAAGTAGAAAACTGAGGCAGTTCAACTGAGCATAGTTTAAAGTACGTCTGGTAGTTTTTTAATTCCTGTGTGACTGCAGTGTGTACTTTTCGGAGAGGGGGTTAAACCACCAGCAGTAAGAACTAATAAGAATGCCATCCAGTCCACTCTCCATTGTCACAGTGATTGTGTGTGTATTTCAGTGTGACCTGGTCTTGGGTATCCCACGAAACGATGCCCGTTACTTCCTGTTGGCGTTTTTTCGCGCTCTTGAGCCTGAGCCTGAGCGTGAGCCTGCCTCGCGCTCCGTCGTGCACGCACCAAATTCCCGGTCATTTCTTTCAAAGTTGGTTCAGTTTTCAACGGTTCGCCTCACCGTGTTTTTATCGAGGCGGCGTTTAAAATGAATGAGTTACGATTGAGTAGAGCAGAACTTAAGTGAGCCCAGCAGCAGCAGCAATTACCCGAGAAATTATGAAAACACGAGTAAGAACCTCGTCTTTTGTAGAGTTAAGATTTCCGTTAAAAAAAAACACCATAATGATATGTATTCTTGCCCCTTCCACATCTTAGTTAAAATGTGTGCTATTTCATGTAATATAATATTGAGAGAGGTATTCACAAGATGTTAAAACGTAATAAGTCTTTTATAGAGCCACTGCTGTGTATGTAACCTAAATGTTTATATGTAAGTATCTCCAAAAAAGAAATTAATTGGAAGGTGATTAGGAATTGTCGATTATTCTCGTAAAGTTTATGCAACTACTTGTGTTGTATGATGAACATCGGTGCATATGGTAAGGGAAACAAACTAAGTCTATTCAACAATCACACATCTGATCTGCAGCTATGTCTCTTTCTCCTAGTAATGCACACATTGTTTTTTCTATGAGATGGATGTCACTTTGGAGAAAAGTGTCTGCTAAATGAATCAATGTAATGTGTAGTAGCACAGACACTCAAATGTTCACCCCAATAGTCCATCAGTTACTTAGTGTGACTAACTTCTTACTTTTAAACAATGTAAATGCTGTTCGATGTGGCTCAGGAGGTGACTCCCCCACATGACCATGGTATCCCCGGAGCACAGCGACGGTCACTTCGAAGGGCCTCTGAGAAACAGCTCTCAGCGACCCTAAAGGAGGGCCTTCCTCCAAAACGCCTGCAGTACAGCTCCGCCAGCACACACCACCAAAGAGCAGTACGGGAAAAGGTGAGAAGAAACATTCAGGTCAGCCTTCTTGCCAGGTTCTCTGCTCAAATGTGACATAAATCACAAGTTTAGATTTGAATTTGTGCCTTTTCAATACCCCTGTTTCATTATAGGGGAAAGTTTCTTTACAGGAAGCAGTTTTTGAGAGTAAAGAGACATCCAACACTGAATACTCATCTGACAGTGATAAAACTGAGAAGGAATACCCTGCGGTAGGTGCAGTAGTTTTGTTTTATATTTTAAAGTGTGCTCCTTTTACCTTTTCTAGTAACTAACCGTATTCACTGTGTTTATAGGATGTTTCAGGTGGTTTGTCCATATATGAATTGGAGCGTTTAGAGAACATCAGACAAAACCAGGCTTTCCTGTCATCCATCAATATTGCACAGGTACAGTCTTTGTGTTGTGCTTTAGAACCAGTTGCTCTGTTGCTGTATCCTCTATGATTGCATCCCTCTTTCTGTGCCAAGTTTGTATGTTGTTGCTGTATTCTCAAGGGTTTCCTCCCACATTCCAGAGATATGAGATCCATATAATTTATGGATCTAAACTTCACTGGGTGTATGACTATAGATAAGTTAGGGTGACTACATGTCCCTGAGAGCCTGTGTGGATAAGTTTGTGAAAACATATGATATCAGTAGCTCATATTATTAATGCAGTCATCTGTTTTTATGACGGGGGGCGTGGTGGCGCAGTGGGTTGGACCGGGTCCTGCTCTTCAGTGGGTCTGCGGTTCGAGTCCTGCTTGGGATGCCTTGCGACGGACTGGCGTCCCGTCCTGGGTGTGTCCCCTCCCCCTCCGGCCTTACGCCCTGTGTTACCGGGTAGGCTCCGGTTCCCCGTGACCCCGTATGGGACAAGCGGTTCTGAAAGTGTGTGTGTGTGTGTTTTTTTTTTTTTTTTTTTTTTTTTTTTTTTTATAACTTACACTATATTTTAAATTTTAATTATGTAAACATCTGGAAGTGACTGCCTACCTGAAATAGCTGAGGACAGTCATCTTGAACAGGAACATTTGGGAAGCTAGGCTTCAGCAGCCAAAGTAGCTCGCTGCTGCTTTTTTAGGCAGTTTTGATGGAGATTTCATTCTTGTGAATTTCAAGTCTTACTTAATTTCTGCTGGGAGGTGCAGCTGATACTGTTCCCATTTTGATGCTAAAACAAGCAGCTTTATTAACTTGTATAGTACACACAAACATGTGCAAGCTGCATTTTTTCCTCTCATTTTTGAATTACATATCTAACCTTCGGAAATGTTTTTGTAGGCTACCAAAGCTTTGAAGCAAAAACCCACTAAGAGAGTTCTCAAAATGTAAGTCATTATTATTATTAATCATTTTCTATTTTTGAATACTTTTGCTTGCATTGAAGTTGCTGAATGGTCTGTGAGGCCTGTAAAAGATGTCCATTTCACCATTAACAGATGCCAGACCAAGAACCCTGTTCCTGTTCGCAAATCCATGCGACTACAAAAGAAAGAGGCTGAGGTGCCCGTTGAGTTGCCCCAGGAGCCCGTAGAGCTTGTAAGTGGAAGAGGAGCAGAAAGAGTGAACCCCTTAATTGCATGTAGCTGATCGTTTCTTATTCCTTCCAGGTGAATTCTTCTTTGCATTTCCACCTTTTTCTTTGTGTGTCTAGACTCACCTAGCTGGGAAACCAGAGGGACCCATTGAAATGGATCCAGTAAACTTAGAAGACGGTAGCAAGCTACCTGCTGGTCTTCTGGAATTATGGACTGAGGTGACCATGCTTGATATTTTTCCCCATTCATAAATTTCTTTATTCTTAAATGAATAATACGTTCACTTTTCTTTTACTGTTTTTAAGTGTACTGTTGTGAGTGAAAAGTCAAGATTTGATTTGAAGAGGTAAGCAGAAATATTTGCAAAATATTAAAACAGTTTTAATACAATGTGGTATAAGTTTCTGTGGACTGTATCAGTAGTGTTGATGTTATCTCTTAGGTACAGAGTAGCCTTGAAGAGCATGACACTGAGTGGTGATCGGGTGACAAAGGTGGTGAAGGACCGTATCTTCTCTGCAGCATTTCACCCTTGCACTAGACACTTGCTTATGGCTGCTGGGGACAAATTCGGCCGCGTGGGACTCTGGGACCTGGTTTGTAATTTCCTCTGTA
This sequence comes from Scleropages formosus, assembly GCF_900964775.1. Taxonomy (NCBI): domain Eukaryota; kingdom Metazoa; phylum Chordata; class Actinopteri; order Osteoglossiformes; family Osteoglossidae; genus Scleropages; species Scleropages formosus. The sequence continues at coordinate 15,177,147 of NC_041816.1, forward strand.
TCCAGAAAGCTATTATTATTACAGAAAGCAAATATTTTAGTCTTGAGCAAATAGAATTTGCAGCTATGTGTAATTGAAATTGGGGTGTGGATGCAGAGTGTGTCATGATTCATGTATTGCTTTTCTTCTCAGGGCAGTGTGTGCGGAGATAGTGGGGTGTTCCTGTTTGAGCCACACTCCAGACCAGTCTCCTGTATGGCATTCTCAAGCACTCAGCCAGCCAGTCTGATCTCCCTTAGCTATGATGGGACAATACGCAGCACAAATGTAGAGAAAGCAATTTTTGATGAGGTATAAAACGACAATATTCCCACAATGGCATTCATAAGACCAGGGCCTTAAAATAGACGCAAAGACTGCATGTGGGAATCCATTGGCCACGTGTCATTGTTCTACTACAGCTTTCCAAAGCAGTCCACATGTCATTGATTTTACATCCTGGAGCATAATGTATGTAATTCATAGATCTTATTTCTTACTGTTTTTTCAAAATAGGTGTACCGCTCTGATGAAAGCTTGAACAGCTTTGATTTTCTGTCAGTTGATTGCTCTACAATGTTGGTCAGTACCTGGGATGGGGATGTCCTCACTGTAGACAGAAGAACTCCAGGGTAATTAACTGTTACCTTAATTCTCTTAATTTGCTCAAGTGTCCCAGGATCAGAAACAATCTAAATTATGTGTGTCTGTGTGCAGGACTTCACATGTGGCAGTGTCCACACTTGACACAAGAAACCTCCGGTGCATTCATGTCCATCCTGTTCATAAGCAGTATTTTGTGGCTTCAGAAAGCAAGTGAGCATATGATTGTCTAAACAGTTGCTGACTTTTATGGATTTTTTTTAAAAATTGTGCACTTTTTTACTCTTTCATTCTAGAAAATTAACTGGACCTTGTATTTGAATACTGTATTTGTTTTAAACTTGTTTAAATGTGAAAATGTATTTTTCTTTATGGATACTATGTTGACCAAGTCAGTTATTGTAACAAATTACAGATAGGAGAAATTGTGTTGAAATGGTAATGTATTGCACTGTACATATGAATTTCATCCAGATCTCTGTTCATCCTTAGGGATGTGCACATCTACGATGTCCGGTCTCTGAAGAAAAAAGGTAGCAAGCCTGTGTCCTACCTGCCTGGTCATTCACTGAGCATTTCGTGTGCTTACTTCTCACCTGAAACTGGGAATAGAGTGTTGACTACCTGCATGGACAATAAAATCAGGTGAGCTGACAGGGATCTTAATCAGTGGGGATGTACTTCAGTTTGGAGCGTTAAGTACATGTATCATCAGGTGCCTTTTTTTTTTTCTTTCCTCATATTGAAGAATAATTAAAACATTACTTACAGGGTGTTTGATACTTCTGAATTCAAGACACAAGTCCCTCTTCTGAGTTCTTTCAGGTAAATAAATGTCTGCATTGGGCTTTGTCAAACAAGTGTTTGTGTGAACTGTTTCATGATAGCATTTTTTAGGCAACTGGGATATATTTCTGGACAGTGCTGCAATTAATATCTGTCAACCATAGGACTTAACAGGGATTTACAGCAACGTTGTGAAACAGTGAATCTGTTCTTCCTTTAAGATGTAGTTGAGTGAAGCAAGTACCCAACTGTAATTAATCATGAAGACCCAAGTTGAAAGTCCTCTGGGTGTACATACATAGATGACATTGCAATGGATTCTGGGATAAGATGAGCAGTTAACTTGTACTGAAAGGTGTGACAGTGTAGTACTACATCTACATAACATTGTTAGTACCATGAGTGCATGTACTGTATGTGCTGTGCTCTTGCAGCCACAACGTACAAACAGGTCGCTGGCTGTCCAAGCTGAGGGCTGTGTGGGACCCCAAGCAGGAGGAATGCTTTGCAGTGGGCAGCATGGCGAGGCCTCGCGTGATGCAGGTCTTCCACGAGAGTGGCCAGCTGCTACACACTTTCAGCGATGAAGAAAACTTATCCACAGTCTGTTCCGTGGTAGCCTTCCATCCTGTGCGGAATGCCCTTCTTGGGGGCAATTCCTCCGGCCGTTTGCACGTCTTCTCTGACTAAAGACTTGAATCTTTTATTCCACATTCCTGTATGTTTGGATGTTTTTCTATTAAATAAATTGTTTTATATATTGATGAAAGTAGTTATGGATTCCTGCTTTAGTGAAAAGTTACCGCACAAATAAGTATACTAAGAGAACAAATCAGTTCTGCTACAACATGATAGCACAATGTTGAACAGGAACACAACTACCTCTGTAATACATTTCACTGGGGACAATAGGGTTTGGGTAAAGCAAGTAAAATACAGTAATCAACTACAAGAAGGTCATTGAACACAAGTTGGAATATTTACATGCAAAACAGTGAAAGTACATGAAAGCAATAAATATGCTATTTGTGACACACTGATCTTTTGCTTTAAAAGTGCTTCATAATATCCAACTTGTGGGCCAGTGTTACAGCCTTTCTTAGTCTTCACCAGAATGCTTTTGATACTCACTTTGGCCAATCATGTCTAAACAGAGGTGCAGTAGCTTAAAATGCAGGCGTATGTATTTTAGAAATAGGGTCTATGAAAGTTTTCAAAAGCGTGTTCCTCTCTTCGTCTTATTTTAATTATTTGGATTTATTGCAGAACTGACAATGTATCGTCAGTTACCACTTTGCTTAGTTAAACGCTGAAGACAATTACTGATTTTTTTTTTACTTTCCTCCAGGGGGCAGCAAAGTGCTGTATTGAAGCCCAGCTGTGACGAGTTTATGTTGATGAACGACACAGTTGCGCAGGGTAAAAAAAAAAAATACTGAAAGGACTGAATTGTTTATTTCAAGTTTTAATACTTTCATGGCACCAGTTACAAGGGACTATCAGAAACAATATTATACTGTTTCGTACGGAAGGTTTGCTACAGTACAAAGATGGTTTCAGAATGAGCAAGAATGAACTGGAAACAATGAGCAGGTATCTGTATACATACACACATATAAAAACTTAAAAGTAATCTAAAATCCCATGTTAAAAAGGAAAAGCTATTCCAATTTACACTAAATGCACTAAACACTCGTACAGAGATGTTCTGTGTATTCACACAGTATGTGTGGTCACATCTGTGAGCGCTGTGTGAAAGGACACTGCCCACCTGTGCTGTTGTGGATGGAGAGAACATTACAGCAAAGCTATTAAAGAGTACACCGTATTCATTAAACAGTGATTATTACAGCACTTGTTCTGAATTGTCTGTTTATGACAGCAGCCATGAGAAGCTGCTGCTTTGCTTTTGCCAAAAATTACAGCTGCCATTCGCAGGCGCCAATGACGACAACCACACCGACTGAGACGGTCCAGATGACTTCACATACTCCAAGGGCCTGTAGGACTGTGGTAAAAAGCCAGTATCTGGCAGAAAGGTCATCGCAGTTTTGTTTTGTTGTCCATATCAATATAACTGCCCCTTCAGGACATGGAAAGTGCAGATTCTTGAAAAGCTTACAGTATTTTAATGGTCATATTTGTGTATAGTGACATTTTGATTAGAGTGCTTTGCTGCTGAAAGAGGCATTGGATAGTGGTGTGAAAGCTCCACCCAACCACATGCCAGACTCCTTTGAACATTTCAAACATAGGTTGTGAAACTGAGGAGCGATAATGCAACTCGGACACAATAGGAACTTTTGTTCGCCATCGGTCACCCAACTTCGAATGAAGAACCAAGAATGAGACCATGTCCAAATGACTGCTAAGTGAATTCTGAGGTACATGAACAAAGAAAGACAAGATTAACTCTAGTAGATAGCACATTAGCTTCTCCATAATATGAAACTCAATTCTAGGTCATACAGTTTTGGGTCTCTGAATATTGGATTTCTTTAACCTCTGTACTGTAAAGACATCATCTTGTCCACAACAACAACTTTGATTCTCGCAGACAAAAGTCCACCAGTGTGGAATAAAACTGTCTTGAAGCAGAACCTTCAAGTGCAGTACTTTGTGACATGACTGCAGGAAGTGACACTTTAAGAAGACTCAACACAAATATCACAAGACAAAACTGACTATACACGTGTAGCTGCTGTCTGCTACACAAACACCTCAGAGAAGAGTGATGACTCCACTTACATGTACATCCAGTGAATGTTGAAGCAATGGTGTAAATGATTTTAGCTTAGTGGTCTGTCTGAAATGATCACTTTTAATCCTGCATGTCAGGTTTCACATATACATGTACTACATACAAAGGTGATATTTGAGCAGAATACATTCCTTGAATCCCATGTAAGCAAAACCATAACGTGGACAGCTCATCTGAAGTACAGCACAAATAGTAGACCTTGATTTGCATACATTTTCTGTAAAATGGCAGCCTTCGAAAACAATTTAAAATCTGAATACTCTTGAAATGATTATATAAACAATGAAGCAGTTATATTGAATTCATTTCCATCAACAAATTACCTGCAACCTGTCTGAATTGCAGAATTTAATACTCATAGCTTTGACATTTTCTCAAGACATCACAATCTTAAGTAATCCAATTTCTTACAGTCTGGACTTGTCCATATATTACTGTCATTACACATTTCATTTAAGTATTGCTTGTTGAATATGGTGCCTTACTTGTTTGCACATATTGAGAGACACCTTTCATGCTGAAGCTACATAACGCTGCTAAATGAGTAAAAGTCCATCGATTTACAAGTCACTTTTCTTTGTTCTTCAAAGATAACAAATGAAGAGTTACCCGGTTGGTAGAACAAAAAAGAAAAAAACGACGTCAACTTTGCAACCTTAAAATATTCATGTGATTTAACTTCAATTAAATGAAACATTCAAGTTGCCATGAATCATTTCACTTGCTTTTCATTTCAGGAGGATCTTGTTTTTTTTTTCCCCCCCCAAAAGAACTGCATGCACAGGCTGTAGGAAAAGGAGCACGCATGCACCCTCATAAAGGACTTCTGAATCTCTAGTGTGACTGCTCATACTTCCTACAGTAGTGAACCCTTTGCAGCCTGCTGTCAGCCCACTGTGGCAGTTACGGGATCAGAAAGTTATCAGCAGAAAGAAATATGCAGCACACACTGTATAATGACAGAAGCCACTGGAAAATCTACGACCATCAGCACACCACGTACCAGTGCAGGTCAGGACAAAAGACACGATGAAAGGGGGCTCGGACAGTGGGGCGATCACGTTAGCTATTCGTCACGTTAACATGCCAAGGCTTTTGGTGCCTAGCTGAGAAGATACTTAGCTGTGGTCGGGCATTGCTAGCAGCAGGGCCCACACAACAAGAACAGAATTACAAGCAGCAGGTGCACAGAGGCGCTCACAGCGGTCACCCGGACCACTTTCACAGGCAACAGCGTGGTCACACCGCACAAGATCCGGCCTTCTTCTCACAGCCCAACCAGTGCCATAATCACATAGCTCACCATCTCTCTCTTCAAAAATAAAATCTCACATTTGTCAAGTCTATGGCTAGTGATTCGGATTAGTTTCGTTTTACTCGCATACGCACACATACACACATACGCTCACATATGCTGAGGGAAAACGAGCTAAAAACAGGGCTTTATCCAGAACCCAGCAGTCTTGAACAGCACTATTATTGCTCCCTCAATGAGAACAGAGGACAGCCCAGGCACCTTTCCTTCCTGCACACTGGAGGCAGTTCCACGGTCCACCTATTGGTGGCGACATGCAGAAAAGTACAGTCCATACTGCGTTTCCATGGCGGTTGCCCGTTCACTGACTAGAATCACGTGGTTCCGCCACCTGCTCTGTCTCGCGAAACAATGGAGGTATCTTTGGTAGAAATGTACGTAACCCGATGTGACAATGAAAGGACGAGGCTGTTTTATTGAGGGTTATATGATTCGGGAGTGAGTGAGCGAGTGAGTAGGACTGGATAAATCCCTGTTTTGTAGTATTCCCTTCCAGTAATTCTCATAAACTCTACGCCTCACCTGATCCACAGAGCTAAAAAAGCATAATTTAATTTTCAATAGTAAAATAACATTTCAATTCTGTTAAAATATACATGGAAAACTGTCAATATATTAGGAAACAAACTACTTTGTACAAAAAGTACAGCATTGTTATAGCTATACTAATAATTCTTAATATTATTATTATTCCAACAATTACAAACTTAAAAGCATAGTGAATATGGAACTGCGACTCCGAATGATTCGTTCTTTACACGATAAATCCATCAGTTTCAACACCCTTAATTTTGAAATACTTGAAATAAACACTCGAAAACAAATAAAAACAGAACAAACGCACACATTGGAAAGGCTTTTAAGTTTTTTTTTTTTTAAACCATAACTTTATATTGCACATCTATTTATACTGAATCTAGTACAGGGTGCTAGTGAGTGTTTTTCAGGAGGTTGGACCATGAACACTTTCCTACCAGTTACTGACATTGCTAGGTCACATAACACCATATTAGCTAGTTTATTTAATGCTCTAAGAAACTCAATTTTAAAATCTGAACTCTACAACACAGCTTGCTACCGCTTACACATTGAATTCCTATGAAATGTGGTTGAAACTCTTTAAGCCATCAAACCTCCGCCATGACGTCCGCCGCTCCGCGAGGCATTCGTAAACTGTTTTCGACAAGCAAGACCTTAAAAGACGTAATCAACACACAAGTACCTTTCCCTCGGCGAGTGATCACTCTCAGCTACACGTGCTCCCACAGAGCAGCTCGAAGGAAACAAAGAGCGCTGCGTTAACACTGATCCTGCGATCAGAAACAAATAGGGGCACCGGCTGATACTTCCATCAAAAACATCAGCACATCACACTTTCCTCTTCCTGTACTAGCTCCTCATCGTACGTACCACTCTTGTCTCCTTACCACAGATACACTTTTTGAGAATTAAAAGAACGATTCACGGTAAAATGAATAAATACAAAATAAAGGCATCTTTTTTTTCTGCTGGTTGTAATAAATGTTTCATCTGTCAAAAGGAACTGTGCGCACCATTTTTTTTTCTTTGATGTTACTTTGATGATTGTTTCTTTTTTTCTTTTTTTTTTTGTAAAAATAAATGTCTGAACTGCCAGAAAATCCCAGAAATAAACAAAAATACAAAGAAAGGAGGAAAGAAATCAGTTGCTTTAAAAAAAGGAAAAGGAAGAAAGGTGAAAAAAAGAAAGTCCTGGAGGCGTGCTTAGGAGTGGTCCATGGCATGTGTCTGTAGGGTACTCATGAGACAAGCTGGGTTTATGGTGGGATAGGGCTGTCCTCCACCGCTCTGCTGATCTCTCATCTTCAGGAATCCCCAACGTGGGGGAGGGGGGCCGGAAGGGCGTGCAGCCCACCCCATATTTTCACTTGTTGATGAGGTGCCCGCCCAACCAGCGGAACTTGCAAGCAATCCATCGCCTGAGGGGACAAAAATATTCGTAATGGAACTGCTCGAACTCTGGGGTCTGACGAATATCGCGCAGAAATGCGATATCAAGGTCAGACTCGGTGAGGGCGATGAGGAGGAGGAGCAGGACGAAGAGGAGTCCTACGGTCACCAGGAGCAGGCGGAGGACACTTAGCACAAACTTATTGACCTGCTCCACACCACTCAAGGAAGAGGCCTCTCCACCGTGTCCTGGGCTCAGCAACCTACCATCCGGCCCCAACTCGGCCGCGTCTCCGCCCGTCGGCGTGCCCGCCTCAGACTCCTTCTCCTCCTCGATGCTGCAGGGGGCACCATTGATGTGGCGTGCAATGGAGAGCTCCAGGCTGTGCTCCGCCACCGGGGTGGGCAGCACGCTGTCAGAGGGGCTGTACGCCTCATCGGAAATGACCGCCGTGCCGTCGCCGCTGTCAGTCAATAGGCTGCGGGAGCGAGGCATGAAGGAGTCGCCGTGGGACACGGAGCGCACCGGGGTCGAGTGGGCGCTGTCTCGCAAGGACTCCAGTCCTGTCCAGACACAGGAAAGGCAAAAAGGGGGAGGAGCTTTTATTACCTGCGGCAGAACTGGATGCGGGAGCACAACACAGAGAGCTCAAGAGCCTCCGCACGTCTGCTTCGCTGGGCATTACAGGAGCGCGCTATGGCGGCTCTAACACGAGCGACGGCGATGGAGCCCACAGCGAGCGCTTCTCAATTACTGCACATGTCATCAGGAACGCTGCGGAGATTGCGGCTCAGCAGCTTTCAAACGGGACATGACATGTTCCATTTCCCAAAGAGTTATCCTTCTACTCACGATATTCATTGAACAGTAATAGCAAATATCAAGAGAATTCCCAGCAAAGTCAGGACATATTAGCCATGAGCACATACAGCGCTCTGTAGCCATAGGCTGCCTTCACAAATGTCAAATTCTGCTACTGGGAAGAAAGGAAAAAAAAAAAAAATTCTGAACAAACTATTTCACCAAAACAACTGAAGGAACAGCAAAATATTCACTTTAAAGTTGGCGCCACGAACTGAATAAAAGAATGAACCACGAAATCTTGAAATGCAAGCGTTGCCATATTGACCTTAGAATAAATATATGTGACATGAAGGCTACCATCAACTTGTGCAATTTACCATAGCAGGCAAAATTTTGGTAAATGTGAAAATAAAAAGGTGCTTCCCAAAGCTGTGCTTGTATCTTGTTTCTGTGAATCTCATATGAGCATATACAGCAGGAACTAAAGCATATTATTGCACGCGATACAAAGTTCTGTATTGTTGCAATATGATTTTAATTTAACTTTCAATGTGGCTGTTGATGCGATAAAAAATAATTCATCAAGGACTGTAAAATATTCTTTAAAAGGTACGTAGCTCCAAATTTACAGCTCAGCATCAACCTTGTGTTGAATCAAGCGCATTCATACAATTTGGCTTAAGCACCAAAGAAAAAGGCAGTACGACTCTTTAGACCCGTAACAGTCCAGTCCAGCAGGTGTTACAGCAGCGAAGGTTGCTGGTTTCAAGCCCCACTCCATGTCTCTACTGTGACTCCCTTGTTTAAGGTACTCAGCATAAGCTGCTTCAGCAATATAGCCAGCTTTATAAATGGATCAAATATTACAAGTTGGATAAAAAGCAACACATTAGTAACAACGGCTGTAAAGTGTACACTTCAGTGATGAGGAACACGGTAATTGCAACACTGAATTAGATTTTGCAGAAATGTCCACTCATCTATCATCATTAGCTGCTTGACGGGTCTATTTCATAAGCATAGGGTACAAGACAAGGTATAATAGGACACCAGTCTGTCACAGAGCAATGAGACACTCACTCACTCACTCACACCATGGGCCATTCGCTGCCACCAATTCAACGGAAAAACACGGGTTTTCACTAGGAAAGGAAAACTCCACTTTAGAGGACACCCACTCAAACATGGGGAGAAGCTACACACACTGAGCTTTATTTGAATACACAACTCAGGAGCTGTGACATATGTGCTACTTGCTGTGCCACCGTGTTGCCTTTTTGCAAAAATATCAATGTAGACATTTAAAGAATGTAAATGCACACTTTAAGAAAATGAAAAGAAGCTGGAGGAGGAGCTGATGATGGCATCGTGATTGATGTTGAAATGTCCATAAATAATCCAGTCAGTCCTGCATGCAGATTTTTACCTACTTTCACTTTTGGATAAAAATTACTAAATTTGTCAATAAAATTACTGTACACAAAACACTATTAACCTCTTTCTACATGATTTTTTTTAGGATTTTCGTGTGTATTTTTGGCACACATTTTCCACATTGCGCTCCTAGAAATACAATTTATAAAGTACAGGCAGTCCCCGAGTTACGAACGTCCGACTTAAGTACAGCCCGTACTTACAAACCACCCCCTTACTGACCAGAAGTTGGTTTTTTTTTTTTTTTTTTGTCACCCTTAAGTAACAATGAAATGAAAACTTCATAACTAAGCCTATTTAAAAATTCGAGTTACTGTACATACAATGGTTCATAATAACAAACGGGTGCTACTTGTAATGCGCAAAGTGTTTCTTTTATGTTTTTTATGCATAGAAAGGTGCATGATATACGATATACTAGGACAAACGCTTGACAAACTGACGTCAGATACCCACTATGGCTAACTGTTCCGACTTACGTGAAAATCCAACTTAAAGACGGACTGAGGACACGGAACTCGTTCGTAATTCGGGGACTGCCTGTAGTTTATGTAATTCAAATCTGCATTTTTTAAGATGCATTCCCATGTGTTGTTGATGCAGTGGTCTTTTCCATACAGAATTAAAGTCTGAATCATACATTAAATGAGAAGAAAACTAGCTAGTCACCAAATATTAGTGAGTAAACAATATGAAACACACATTCATTACCACATACTGCAGTACTGTAGCTAATAAACTGTGGGGGGGGGGGAGAGAGGAAAAAACTTTACACAATTATTGAGATCAAAAGCTTAAAAGCAAAAAATGGAGGGGGGGGGGGGAGAGATCAGGCTTTGAGCTTGAGGGAAGCTCCCACGAACACCTTGCACATATTGAGAGTTCACAGTTAAGTCAAATCAGAGGACCAAAGTGAAACGTCCAGGTTTACCTGCAGAAAAGCCGGGCTGCGACAAGTGTTGAGGGATGCTCAGCTCAGGCTGTCCAGCCAGGGCCGGGAACAGCGGCAGGACCCCCAGTGCCTTCCCCAGCATGCGGGGGCCAAGGCTTAGCACACGTACTTTCACATCCCGGTAGCAGTGGTTGATCATACGCAGGTGAACGTTCACCTTTGTCTGGATCCGGATCAGACACTTCACCATGGCGGCGCTCTACGATACGTCGGCTTGCGGCCTACGTTCGTTCCCCGTCCCTGTCTATTACGCGCTCGGGCCGACGAGTCGCTCCCCTTGCTGCCGTGGAGTGCGAGAGGCTGGCAGGAATGTGGCGTACACACGCCGTGGTTGTGACATACATGGCGATGAAGGATGGTCTAGGGGGGCCGTAACTGGGCGTCTATTTACAGAGGGTTATTAATACCCCAGCCAGCAGCAGGACAGCTGGGGCAAACTCAGCAGGAGTGGCAGGTTCGTGTTTGTCTTGGGCTGAGAATCTAACTGCCACTCCCTCTACAGAGGAAGAGTCCTCCTCACGCTGGTGGAGCGCCTAAAGAAAACACAGAACTGACCTACGAGTGATACCGCCTTTTGTATTTATCGCTTGTACTCGTGACAAGAACCGCCACGCGCCAAAGCCGCAAGGTCACATGATACCGGGGCAGAAAAGTATCAAAGCGCCTAGGAGCCCTGTCCAGGTGCCCAGAGGGGCACGGTGCCACAGATCGTTGCCCGGCGAGTTGTAATGTGGCCTTCAGAGTTAAGGCAGTGGAGTGCGGCTCTGGAAATAGAACAGTCTGAGTGATGCAGGCACCTGTGGGTCAGTTCCCACATCATGGTTACAGTCAGGGATAAATGCTTAAGTTACAGCCCCCGGTAGAGAGGGCATTACTTGGGCTCAACTAAAGCAGCGTCCTAATCCACTCAAAGGCTCATGCAGAAAAATTGCCTTCTACTTGCAAATACACGAATATCGTGACACTGATCAGCTGTTTTGCAGCACCTTTACTGGACACTAAGACATTTCCCTCAACAACACTGCTTATTATGCCAGTTGTCATGCTTACCTACTAAGAATTAAATTGAGCTGTTTCTTACTTCTCATTTATACAACTACGAAAACAACAGATCATCTTTAATACGAAGAGTGAGCAGGCACAGAATATCTGTAAAAAAACAGTGCTATTTGGGATTTTTTTTTTTGTTTTTTTGGTCATACATGAAAATGATCATTTGAACTCGACCAGCCTGAAAGTAAATGTTCCACAGACTACTTCTAAGTGTCATATGGCCTCGTGAGCCTCTTGGGATCAGCGTGTTTAAATGTGCTCGTACAGGATGTGGTGCAGGAGCCAAGAATGAGCCAACGGTGGACATGTCCTGGCAGCGGGTTCCCAGAACAGAGAGCCTTACCCTCCATGATGGATATGTGGACAGCCCTCCTGCGCGTGCGGGGGACGCTGCTGAGGCGAGGCCCATGAGTGATGGACGGACAGCTCCTGCTGGGCACCAGTCCCGCCCTGTGCGGACAGCCAGCACACAGTCATGTGAGTCCAGCTCACAGCTCACCACCAGCTTAGCCATGCCAGTTCTCAGCCATGCTTGCTGTACAGTACACAGAGCACCACCACGACCACAAGGTCCCATGTGGGTATGAAACATTTCGCTCCAAGTTTTAAAAAGCTTCAAAACACTATTAATATCTCGGAGAAGCACTGGAGAAGGTGGAAGGCTCCAACCTGTGTATCTCCGGAGGTTCACGCTTTATTTTTGCACTTTGCTCCATCACTTCCTTTGCAACTCTTCCGCTGTGTAAAAAAAGAAAAAAAAAAAAACACAAATACACAAAGAAGCAGCTTAAGCCGTGAAAGTTCTCCAGAACGAAGGAGTGTCTGCAATGGAAAATCCAACATTTCAGCGCTACACTGCTGAGGAACCAACTCTCCCAACGTGAGCTCCCTTTAGAAAACTGATCATCTTCAGGAAAAGAGAGAGAATTTCTACAGATGCATTCTTTGGATTCAAACTATGTTATTTGTACACCTTCTGCTCCCCTCCCAGGCTAAGGTGATTGAATTTCCATTTTGGAGTAAACAGCCCTTAAGGAAGACACCGCAAGTTACTCCTGCCCACAGAAGAAACTCGGTCTTCCGCTGTCGAAAATCCACGGTGTCCACCACTTGCTGCTATGGTTTACCTGTATCGGAACCGGCTCCCCTTAAAGAACAAGTTGCTGCTGGACACAGTACGCACTTGACTCGACTTCTCCAGCCTGTCAGCAAAGACGTGGAGGGAGAGAGACGGGTAGAAAAGGAGTTATTGTTACTCCTCTGCACAGAGGGTTATAGCATGGATGGAACCTGCTCAATTTCACACAAAGAAAGTGGAGGTGGAGCGATAGTTCATGTCGAAGCTCCCCGCAAAAGACTCCCTTCCCAACGTAAACCAAAGCCTTCCTCTCAGCCGGTCTCCCAGGGACACTTTAGATGGTTTTTTTACACTCGAGAGAACAGTTGAGTAGGAACTATGGGCCCCATTACTCTGCTCCTGAACTGACAGCACTAATGTTTTATTTACAGCAAAATGGAGCCCCCCTCACCGCACACGAGATGATCTCTTTGTTTTGACTTTTCGCCTCGATTTTCCACGTGCGCTAAAAACCTCGGGGGGCTTTTTATTCCGGCCCGTTTATTTAATGTATGCGGTTTCTGTTTCTTTTAATGCGGCGCTGACTGGAAACAGAAACGCAGCCGGTGAATTATTCACCATTTCATTTCGCATCACCCTTTAGCCTGGTCCCTCCGAGGGCCTGAATCACAAACATCTCTTTCATTATACAGTATTTCAATAAGTTAGGTGTATTTGCCACAAAACAAGTATCACTTTGCACCAACTGGAACAGCAGCGAGTTAAAAATCTGCATCTGCCTCTAACAGAACATGAGGAAACGAAAAGAACTAAAACTACGCATTTTTATATTTATTTCGGCATATCCAGCCATGAGTGCATTGCTGAAATTTACACGCGAAGAGATAATTATAACAAACCTAACAACAGGTCTGCCTGATAAGTAACAGATCTTATAACGTTATCCTTAATGTGCGCAATCTCTTCCTTTCAATGACGACCCTGCGTGTGCGCATTTGTATATAAATGTGTGCTTAGTGGAATAGCTCTTTTTGTCTTTTTGTCTCGCTTGCAATATCTTAATTTGTGGCCAGAACACAAGCTCAGGTCCTACTGTACTCTGTGATTTAAGATCCCAAGTTGCGAGCAGAAGATGTACAGCCCACTCAGCTGCATGAAATGAAGATCTATCGTTCCCATGTGAGGCCAGAACAGGCCGTTTCAGAATTCCAGCTTGGTCTCCACCGTGAGTCACGCCAGGTTCGCCCCGTCTCAGCCTTCTACATTCCGCAACGTGTCTGCTAGGCCACGGTAACACTTAATACGCTTCTGAGATCTCTCCGTCATCCTAAGCTTAACGCAGAGTCCCTCCAGCCTGCCGCAGGCCCTCCTGAGCTCCCCAGCGCGGGTGCCTTTAACACCTCCCAGTAGTGCGAAGACAGACAAATCATAAGTGTCAGCAACGTACTACGCAGAACGTCAAGCTTACTCAAAAATAACGGTCGAGGAAACTAATGGTTTTCTAGGTCTGAAGTCCAGCACCACGCATCTTACAAAAGAAGAATGAATCTTGGGTAGAAAAAATGATGACGTAACATGACTCTATTAGCTGGACTTACTTGTAGAATGCTTGGTTCTCCACCCCACACTTCCACAGGTGTTTGCAAGCCTCGGGAGTAGGTGCAAAGTATGTCAAGATGATTTTCTTGTCCTGTACAGGGAATTGAGGAGAGACAATACTGTTGCTGTTTCAATGAGGATATTGAAACAGCACGAACTCCACTACAGCCAGTAGCGTTCCACTGAAGTTCTGTACAGTCTAAGACGGCCGTCGCCACAATATGGCAGTATCATTGCACTTTTCATTAACGTTCTATCTCTAAGTGTTTAAAAATCTGGATCTTACCTCCTTCTGATTTGCATAAATATGAAAAGTCTTCCCTTCAAACTTCAGTTTGGTCACTTCATTCCTGCCCAAAAAGTCGTACAAACACGGACTGCAGTTAAACACGTTCGTAGCATATTCCAAAAATCCTGCACAGCGCATACATTTTAACTCGGACTCAACGTTGAAGTGAAAACTTTTAGTAGATGAGAACCTGACAGCAGCAGATATTCGTAAACACTTTGCGTGGTTTAGTTCTATCGCAAATCATCTACGCAGTGTTCTGATATGAGGAGCAATTTCAGGAAAGGAATACTATGGTGACTATGTGGACACTACCATTTCTGGAAAGCGTAAAGAGGCTACGGTGCACCGTACAGGTGGCAGCACAACCGCTGAGCTAAGAAATATCTCCGTTTTAGACCGAAACGTTCACAGTTTCAATGGATCAGACACTCAAAAGTGAAGTATTTTAACAGGTAGCATATTGACACCTAAATGCACTTGGCCCGAAGCTCCAAAAATCCCACGGCTGGCATTTTTCGCAAATTCCACGGAGGGCTCCAGTTCTGTCCGATTGTCCGCGCCACTTTACAGTATAGCCACAATGTGCCGAACCGAGGTGACAGCCTGGCCCGGGGGCCGGAGCCCATGCTCACCACTTGAGAAAATGCACTCTCTTGTTTCCCTGAAGCACAACAAATCCAAATGGGGTGAAGGCAAGGAAAGCAGGGTTTCCAGACACATCCTGCCAGATAAACAGAGCACAAACTGAGTCACTGACAAAAAAGTACAGCGCAGATCATGAACAGCCAGAAGTTAAAAGGCAAGCCATAATAACGAAGGAACGGCGGCAAACAAAGGTGAGCGGGAAGGACCGTTTTATGAAAATGTTTTTAAATCAAGATATGAATCTCAATCTGTCCCCCTAACCTTGCAGGGATGTGGGTCCACACCGTACGTCTCAAGCATCTGAGCTTTCTGGAGGAAATTCAGCTCCGATGTTTCGGGTGACTGCCCTCTGTGAACGGACATAAGAACAGTAGGTGACCGTCGTTTGTGTATAAGAATTAAAAGATATACAGACTTAAGTAAAAAGTCAAATTTCATGAAAGTGTGGAAAAAAAAAAAAAAAAAAATTCAGATTTTAAGTGCTTAAGCCAAACGGAGTATGAATCAAAGCGAGATACCTTCAACCATTAATATTTCATTCTGCACCATACATTCACCGTACAATAACAACAATATACGTATCACGTCAGCATCTGTTCCACGTCAGCCGAAAACCAGAACCCTGCGGAAACGCTTTGAACCGTCAGATGCAGACAGAAAAAAATATTCAAAAGGTGCTTTCAACTTGGATTAATCCGGTAACTGCTTTGCATATTACACTGGTAAATCGTACATTTTACCTAATCTGTAAATGAATTAATGAAGTATTTTCTTAATGGACATCAAATCACCACTAGGGGGGAGTCACAGATGGAGACTGCAGAAAATGAACAAAATTACTGCACAATTTTACATATGACTTCATCCTGGCCTATACTGTGACACTTACTACTACAACATGTGCAACGAAGCTCTTAGCCCCTCAGAGCCTCATTCCTGATGTTTGCTCTCACTTTAACCGCAGGAGAACAGAAAAGACGAAAAACGACGCAATCTTGACACGGAGCAAATATTATACGCCACAAATGTACGTAGACTTAGGCGATTCTACATTTTTTACGAGCAGTTTAATTGACATAAGTGCAATTCAAAGAGCAGAGATGTGTGAAAGGTTGTATTCAAGATTTACAGAGATTTCGTAGGTAAGGGGGGATGGACCAAATTATGTATATCGGTGTGAGGAACAGAAAGGGAAACACTTTGATGTTGGTTGTTTAAAAAATGCACGTGTTCAAATGCAGTTATTTCAGTCTCGATGAGAACTGCGGCTGTTCAGTTGAACGGAACGTCTTCAGTCAATAACAAGCTGTAGAAATAGGTAAAAATGTTCAACTATAAGGTCAATAAATTGCTTTCGATGAAAGACTGCTAAACAAATAAGTGAATAATGCTGCAATGTGGAACGAGGTATAAGTTGATTCACCAAATATCACACAGTGTAAACGGTGAACATGTGCAGCGAGCAGCCCTAAACAGAGGTGTGTGTAGAGCCAATAAATAATGTAATGCGAAAGCCTGTGGTGGCACTTGGAGAGCCACAGAGGGCGCGTTCAGCGTGTCTCCGTCCTCACATCAGCTCCGTCTTGTGGATCTCGGCAATCCTCCGCTCTAGCTTTTCGGAGTGCTTGGGGAAGAACTGGAACTTGGAGCTGTAGCCCTCGGGGTGCTTGCCAGGGTCATAGTCCCCGATCTCAGCTGCACGAAGACAGAGACGTTGCTCAGCACTTTCCTTTCAAGATACCGACGCAACTGCCCAACACGAATCAAGCTGGAAATACTCCTGCGTCTTACGGATTTCTTACGGAACGTATATCCCGATGACAAACCTGAGAATATTTTTTTCGTTAAACAGAGAAGCTGTGCTTTATACCTACGGATACATTAGGGAAATTTGTCAAATATTTCTAACGTTTAAAAGACCAGTAGTCTTATTTCAAGGGCAACACCAGCAATATTTATATATTAGCGATCTTGAAGACTTGCTGGTGTTCATTATCTACATATATTTATTTAGCAGATGCTTTTCTCCAAAGCGACTTCCAATGAACACTGTAGTGTTATGAGCCCACAAACCTTATTCACCATGGTGACTTACACTGCTAGATACACTGTGTCACTCATCCACACATCAGTAGAACACACTCTCTCTGTCACTCACACACTATGGGGGGGACCTGAACAGCATGTCTTTGGACTTGTTTATACTTTTGTTTTTTTATTACTTGTTTTAATATCAAGGATTCCTATACAACAATCTAAACTTTCCAAATGTATCTGAAAATATCAAACTAAAAACATGTTGCCTTTATTATTACAGTAACTTTTTAAAATATTTATTTGTTTTGTTAAACAGAATATTCTCAGTTTATTTCAGGAACTTCTTGGGCAAATTTTGCAAAGCGACACGGATTTATCTCATGTTGTCAAACTTGAAGCATGGGCGAATTCACACGCATGTACAGGGCAAATTTCACACTGTTGTATTCAATTTGTGTCCATGTACATTGCCTCTTTGACTGGCAACAGACCGTTCATTTGTAATTTCATGCTGCATTAGGGTCCTGCTGGCATTCCTGACAATTATTTCCTCCAATGAGATGACAAAGCAGCACATTTTTAATTACGCAATACCTGCTTTACAGGAAGAGGTCAGCCTGAGAACCTACATTCCTTGTAACCGGGTTTTAAGCTGCTTTTGCAAATTTTAATATTTTGTTGTATCATTTTTCCAAAATTATCTAATAACTTTCACAGCGCCTTTTACAAGTCAGGTTAAGTAACTTTCTCTAGGATACAGAAGCAAGTCCCCTTCTCAGCGGCAACATTATGCTTTTTATGTGTGTTTGACTAATGAATATCTGCTGTCCTCAGCTTCCTATCATCTCCAGAGGTTCTGAAGATCTTTGGTGTGACGACCATGCACAAAATGGCAGTGATTTCTGCTATGCAGTATAGAAGTTATTATTTCCATCTTGCCTTACAGAACATGCACATACCACTGGGGATACACGCCAGATAACACATATTGCAAATGATGGGTTACAGGGCTCCAGCTGATTTCTTTCGCAAGGTGTATGTATTAGCCGAACAAATTACCTTGCAGGATGTAGGCAGCCAAAATGGCTGCATCTGATGTCTTGCACAGGAGTCGGCCATGGTACAGATCTCTCTTGATCTGGAGGAAGACTAGGTATCTGCATAAAAACCAAAGGTGAGAAATCATCGGGTCAGCATAAGTTACATTTCAAAAGAGGTCTTTGAAAAGGTACAAGGGGCAAATGTATTTCCATTCTGGAGTCAATTTTTCCCCTATATATACCTGCTACAGAACGTGTTTGTACCAGGCAGTATAAATATTTTCTTCCGATTCCATAAATGAGCAGTTTTCCATTTATTTTTGATGCCCGATCCTAAAATGACAGAGAAAGGACTTCTATTTGCGCTGACTGGGACGGCATCCTTTCCACGGAGTAACCTGCCTTATGCCCTTTGCTTCCGGAATAGACTCTGGACTGCCGTGACCCTACACTTGACAAGTGGTTAGGGAACATGGACACACTGATTTCTGGTGAATAGGCCCAAGGGGTGATCTACTTTCACCACTTCTCCTTCCAGCCTAAGGACAAAGTGGATCCTCTTGCGTCTGCTACGGAAAGAGAACGCGTCATAACCTTCGTTTGTCTCTGATCTAGACAAGTGTCTCTCTTCATTAACTGCTTCTGCCCATGTTGCTCAAGGACATAATATCCCAAAAGAAGTCATACATACATTTGCTATTAGAAAACTGCAAAAAAGGACTTTTTTTTCCCCCTCACTGGTCTCTGACCAAGCTACTATCAGCTGCCCATGTGCTTCCCTAATACCGATCAGACATCTCTATGCCTTGACAGACTCATTGAACGGAAACCGATAGTGCCAGTAAGCTCCGAGCTATGTTCTTAGTGAAATGGTGTCTACAGACGGTTAACAGTTGAGGGATGTCGACTCAGCCGTTTTAGTATGTGGACATCGTGTTTTAGGTACCAAGACATCCAGACATTCCTGCCACAAACCTCATTACCGCACCTTGCTGATTCTCCCAGCTTCTGTCACTTTCTCCTTTTCTCTTGTCCATGATGGAGGAGGAGAATACAAACCAAGAACTGGTACTTCTCTCGCCTGTGCTCACCCTCACAGGGTGAAATGGCTTCTTCAACCCCTCCCCGCCATCACCGCCATTTCCTCCTGCCTCATCTCTCATTCTTGCATATCTGATTCTCTCATAATCTCCTGCTGTCCATTTAATTAGCAACCAAATTCAGTGCACACAACTATGAATGGAATTCTTCTCTGAGAACAGCAATTATCTTCATTCCATCTCCTCATAGAGACAAATACATGGTGCGCAAACGGTGCACACAAAAGCAGGCATAATCCGAACAAAGGCGCGGACGCACGGGGTGAAGTGCAAAGACGAGGAAAGAGACAAGCACGCATTCCTCCTTCGGATAGTAAGAACGGATAGTAAAAGAATGTCAGTGCATATTTAGAAGCGATATTACAACAGCGAATCGGACATTCTGCACATTATGGCACCGTTATTCAAAAACGGACCTGCGCTTAAATCTAAAACAAAGCTGAAATTATCTGAGAATTTGGACAAGAGTTACAACAGAAGGAGTACCAGGGGGTGGTGAGTGTTTTCTGGGTGACCTGATTCCAGACAGTGAAGGACAGAGCAGAACTAGTGAGTAAAATATCATTGGAAAAAAACATGTCCTTCAGAGGTGTCTTATTAGCAGTCGCTGACCGACCTGCCGGTCTCCGCTCCCCCCCCCGCGATACCACATAGCGCAGAAACACACCTTTACTCCCATCCTGCCCTGGCTATGCATTCGGCAATCAAACAATCAAGCAGTTATTTGGAGGGCTTGCATCAAAGTTAAAGTACACGTTGTAATCAAGCCTCACAACACTTCGCTTTCCAAATCAGATCAAGCATCAAAGAGGAATTTGCATCAGTGTTCATAATAATTATGCTCTTTCAGCCTGGAGTCACAGTTGTTTTCCATAATACTATAGCTATTAATTAGAGTGCCTTTGCAAAGCCACAAAAGCAAATCACATACAATAAAAATACGCAAGTGGTCTATTCACACCATCCCTTCAGACAGAGGTAAGCTTTAAACTGTATGATACAGTATATACACACACACACACACACACACACACACACACACACACACACACACAAATGCTGTACCTGGTTCTCCCAACTGAATTAGCAGTGGGCTCTGGGTCCACAACTGTTTAGTCAGAATAAAACACAGTAGAGCACAATGGAATTGGCTGTAGCCTAAATGCAACATAGCAAATATCAGCTCGGAATGATGCATTCGGTGACACGCGCTGCTCGGGTGCCTCTAAGATGATGCTGTTTACGTACTGTACTACAGCAAAGGGATTTAACAGGGAGCAATTCACATGAAGAGCACTTCAAACTGAGAAAACAATTCCTTCTGCATGCTTAATCTGAACAACAGCCCAAAAGCATGTCCAAGTCCTATTACGCATCTGCTGGCAGCAGTTTAAAAGAGAGAAGCTCTCCTTTCGCCCAATATTATTTGTACTCAGTCATCAGGAGCACAGGGCGTAGCGGATGGTCAAAAGCTACTGTGCGGATACAAATGTAGCACCTGGTTGAGTATTGCATCCGTACACTGATCGCTTGTGTTGGTAACTTTCTATTCAGAAATTTTAAAACAAACATTTTGCAGTTCTTTTATTTACATAATTGCATTTTCCTCACCAATGTATTTTCTAAAATGTTTGTATTTTATGGAGTAACAGTGGTCTGTGTTTAGGGGCCCATTGAACAGAGAGCAGTAAAATGCACCCCAAAGAAAGAGAGCCATGAGACAACCGTAACTCAGCTGACTTGCACGGTGTTTAAAGCTCCTGTCTGGTGTTCTTGGGACTCAGCGATCAATAACAAGATGAGAAATGCTACACTTATACACGTGATGAATTGGTCCCAGTTGTAAGTTCAGCAGTCAGTATATTAGTACAGTTTATTGTACCACAGTGCCATTTTACACTGGTACATTTTCTGTGGTTTGTGAAGTTGTGTGAATCCAAGGCAGCTGTGCCCAGACTGGTAAAACATTACATTTGAACGAGTTCCCTGGTTCTTACCTAGTGATTTCTTCTTTCAAAGCAGCAGGGTCAGGGGGGTAGAACTTCACTCGCAAGCACATAGTGAAAGGTGGCTGGGCTAAAGGAAAGACAGAATGGTGAAAACAGAAGGTACAAGATGAAAAATAACCCTAAAATCGTTCACAGCAACAGGACAGAAGTATGAGAAAAGTACTGTTAAAGGCACTGCATGAAGTAGTTGTCTATTGATCATAATCACAGTTGCCCTTAACTTCAAATATTCTTAAAAAACACTACTTCCTTAGATCCACTTTTTTTCCCCTCACTATGAAAACTACAGGACTAAATAAATCTAAAAAGAGATCAATTAATCAGAAGGTTTATTAGATAATACATATGTCCAAAAAAAAAAAAAAAAACCCACTTACATTTCATTTGTTTCGCGATTGATTTTGTAAACTCCAGCCAATGCTGAAAGGACAGAAGACATCACAGACACTTAGTTAGCACAATACGTGATGTAAGTTAACACCCAGAATCACATGCACTAAGTACACATACAGTATTTTCAATTTATGAACAAGAAACTGTGCACATCAGCAGCAGCATCCAGGCATTAGTCATTATCGTCAAGTGAGAGACCATCCCAGCATCACAGCTGCATCACTGTTCATTGCATCTTCTTGAGGAAAATGAACTGTTCTTTCCGTGCAAATGTTGAGTTTAGGATGCAGTAAAACCCCAAGCTGATATGAAAGCACTGGGGAGCAGGATTTCATAATGCCAGAGTAGGGATTACAGTTGACATGAGCATTCCTCTGAAGGCTTCATTTTTACAGGAGTGGCAGGTCCAGACCCTGGGTTGCTCAGCTTAACGTGATGAAAACTAATTCATTTCAGTTTGAAAAAAATGCTAGGAAAAACACTACATCCACAATATAGTGTTTCATACATATGGAGAGAAGTACAATAGGGCTTTCGGATTCCTGGGGCATTTCTGCCTGCTGTAGAGTACGAAGGCATGACTACAGTCCTTAAATGTACTGGTGTCACTGCCAGTCCGACTGACAAACACTGAGGAAAACTCCAAAATATGTTGATAGGTGGCGATTTTTCCGTTTCCATAAAAAGGGTAGATGACTTGAGCTTCTTAAACAATTCCTATGGGTAGAGTTTTCGTATAAGTTTGATCTCATTTCTCAGTGGACCGCTAGACCTATGGGTGTGGATGCCAGTTCTGTTTTCCCTTCAGAGCTGGTCCACAATGATGTTACTGGATCTGCTCTTTCACTAAGATGCATCTCCATTGCATCATCTCTTATCTAATCAAAGGACTACAATAGAGCTTTAAAATGTAAAGAAATTCAAAGAACTATTTTCATAGTGAAAGGGAGCATAAGTTTTTAAAAAAAAAAAAAAAAAAAAAAAAAAAAGTGTAAAACTTTTCATTCAAAATGCTGGTAATTCTGTGACATAATACCAATGTTATGTAACAACAACAATAATAATAAATGTGCACACCCTGGACAGCATCACATGTGACAACAACGAGAACGTACAGGAATAATGAGAGAATATATTATAAATGAAGAACAGTAAGCATGATAAAGAACATAATACTGTCATAATCTTGACGAAGCAGTGCCATCGTTATGCTGTCTGCCTCACATATCTCCCGTCCCCCACATCCTGATGAGATGGTTCACTCCATCAATTTCATGGCCACCGAGGGGCATCTCCCCACAGCAGCGACATCCATAACAGCATGGACAAGTAGAAAAGGAAATGCAGCATCAGCAGCACTGTGTTGTCTCGTGGACTAAAAATACAGGCAAAGCACACAGAAGTTCGTTGTGAATTAAAATGAGCGAATGATGTTGAGTCAGAGAATGACCACTCTTGCCTGCTGGGCAGTGTCATAGAGAGAAGAATTTTTCTATTATTTAAAAAAAAAAAAAAAAAAAAAAAGGAAGACAGATACCATTCTGTACAATCTCTGCGACACACACTCACCCTCTGCTTGTCAGGGTCCACATATCTGATGCCAAAGTAGTCCTTCTCCAGCAGGTTCAGATGGTGGCAGATGAGGTCAAATAAGTACTGTCCTTTAGCATCGCGCTGTAAAACACCACCAATGGCATTAGGACAACAACTGTGGGTGTATGCCACAGGCCCTGGGACATGTCCAATAACATGCTTGGGAACCACAGTCAATGAAGTCATCATGACAGAGAAAATGGGGTTTAGACATGAGCTGCAAAAGAACATAACCCCCATCAAACTTCAGATGGGGGGGGGGACAAAGTATGCTTCAATTACCAATGCCAGAAGGCAGTTAATATTTCACAAAACCTCTGGAGACCTCTGGGCTTCATCAAATATGAATGTGCAACAACAGCCATCTGTAATGTTGCTCCAAAACCTCAGCAATAAAAAATAAGCAGAAAAGTAGATTATACAGTGGGTGGGGGAGGGCGAGGGGAAGGAGGGGCATTATCCCAGGACTGCACTGTGCAGTGCAGTTCCCCAGCTGTAGAACTGGCTCCCTGCCCTGAGCCACACAAGCAATGGTTAACCACCACTGCCAGGTCCACAGCACGTCTGTACTCATGAAGGTGCTGTGACACAAAGCAGCAGGTGGCCTTTGAAACACTAATGCTTATAGTGTATATAGCTGTCACTGTGATGACTGGGAGGGGGGGTGCAGTGGCGCAGTGGGTTGGACCGGGTCCTGCTCTCCGGTGGGTCTGGGGTTCGAGTCCCGCTTGGGGTGCCTTGCGATGGACTGGCGTCCCGTCCTGGGTGTGTCCCCTCCCCTTCCAGCCTTACGCCCTGAGCTGCCGGGTTAGGCTCTGGCTCACCGCGACCCCGTATGGGACAAGCGGTTCAGAACGTGTGTGTGTGTGTGTGTGTGTGTGTGTGTGTGTGTGTGTGTGTTGACTGGCATCTGGGGTCTCCCTTGGACAAACGGATATAAGTGACACACTGACACTGCTACTTGTCCACATACACACACAAACTGACCCAGGAAGATTGCAGCACATGGACATGTTACAGACACAACGGGTTCACAAAAAACTGCATGACACAATGCACTTTTATTATATAAATAAAAAAAAAAAAAAAAAAAAACAATTGAATTCCCATCAAGGTATCTGGGACAAGGAAGGTTGAATGGACAGCTTTTTCTAAAGAATTTTAGAGTTCAGGGGGAAACATGATTATGGCAGACATGACTGGTTGGTCAAGCTTTCCAAAAGACCACCATGTTTTTCTGCATAGGAGGGATAATTTTTCTCTGCTTGACAGAAAACGGAACATTAACTATAAGAATTAAGAGGAAAAGTGAGCAGATCAAACAAGATGGAGACATTTATATTCATTTGCCAGGAATTATTTTCAGCATAAAAACTTACTTGAATTTAAGTACCTCTCAGCAAAGCAGATATAGTGACGGAACTCATGGGAAAAAATTCTGTTAGAAAGCATCTAAGCTCTAAAACCTGTTGGATTCTGGAAGTGTCAACTTTTTTCAGCTAGAGTAGGAGCTTATTACTTGGTGTTGCAATTCCTATTTACATAAGCTATTTATATTTTAATGCACCCCAACCTGGAGTTGACAACTGCATTTGCACTACCACGTTATCTAACGAATATGATTTACTCATCTAAAAACAGTAATTTTCTAGAATATATGTTCAATTTTTTTTTACTAGTATGCTTAAACAGACAATTTCCAGTAGGTGCATACAAAACTGATTCAACTGATGCTCTCCAGGTGACCCGTTTCGACATCCAACTGCTTCACGAGCCTTATAAAGCGATAAAGCTAAGAGGCTACAAGGCATGTCAAGTTTAAGTGTGTCCCATGTTTCTGATATCAGTGGACAAGTTCAGACTGACAGTTCTGTGTGCTTTTGCGCCAAACAAATAGCGCTGCAGCAAATACGGTGGAAAAGAGGGGCAAGGGAGGGTGCCACCCATTGATTTTGCAGTCCTTTTGGGAGATTTCTCTGCACAAGTCGGTAACAACTAAGGGACCCAGAAGGGGTGTCATCAGGAAGCACAACCTGCTCGACCCGAACGCAAACAAAGTTATTACCTGACTCCGGTACTGGCCACGTTTTTGCCAGAACAAACAAAGATCCATGACTGATTTTGTAGTTATGTCCTTAGACCTTTGGCCATGTGTTCTCAGGTTAAAGGAAGGAGGCCACCGGTCATCATTAGCATGGTTGCAAGCTCCAGTCAGCTACATGCATAAATGTGAACGTAGAGGGACTGACGAGCTAAAAAAAAATGCCAGCGCAGCAGTGGTTGCAGAGGCAAAAGTCTGGATGTGGGAGAAGTTTGCTGAGGCCACTTTCAGGGGTCCCCACAAGCCTTCTAGCAAACTAACTGGCATCATAGAAGGAGAAAGCAAAATGCTGCCCAGTGTGCAATTAACAAGGATAGGCCGTGCGGACCTCAATCAGGGCTATCATCAGCACGTGGATTCAGGACTCTGAAGAACTCCTGAAACCCAGTAGGTGTAGCCCACTTCCAGAAGCACCACAAGCTTCTGCAAAATCAGTTTCAATTTCTTGGACCAAGGTTACTGCAGCATCCACACAACTGTGCAGCAGCAGGGCTGCAGAGGTGGATGATGATATTTGTCAAGGAGCTCTGGATTCACCAGAGGTTAGTGGGGTTCCTTGACTAAAATGCCTCTTTAGTATTGCATGAAGGGTTAGGATAGCACCTCTGCGCCCAAGATGAGGAACATCGACTTTCAAATGTTACATCCTAAAAATTTAAGTTTT
Source organism: Scleropages formosus (assembly GCF_900964775.1). NCBI lineage: Eukaryota > Metazoa > Chordata > Actinopteri > Osteoglossiformes > Osteoglossidae > Scleropages > Scleropages formosus. The sequence continues at coordinate 15,203,315 of NC_041816.1, forward strand.
AAAGGTGCAACAGCTAATTAATCAGAATGGCGAGTAAAAGTGCATGACACATTGGAGAAAAATGTTGGCTGAGCAATGAAATAGGTAATTGTATGCATTACTTTCAGTAAGTGAATATGAAGTTTTTCCTTTTGCCTTTATCTGTATAATAAACTGCTATACAATAACTGGAATAGAAGGCTAATGTAACTGAAATACAGGAAAGGATTAATGCAGATAGCACTGGGATGGTTGCTTTCTTCCTTCCTCTGATGCTTTTTAACTTAGAGGGTAAGACGTCAGGTGATATAAAGCCACTATTTACCCATTTGTGCAATTAGATTTCTTTTTTCCCCCCACTGGAGCAATTCAGGGTAAGCATGTTGTTCAATGGTATTACAGTAGAAGCAGGGACTCAAACCCAGGTCCTTATGTTGGAAGGTGGTGGCACTTACCACTATGCTACTCGCTGCCCCTGACTACGAATTACAAATAATTCTGTTCTCAAACTCTACGGACCAGCTTCAACAGAGAATTATACTCATTTTGAACAGGAAGGGCTCAGTTAAAAATTTTCAAGCATCTGTGACCTCAGATTAGCCTTCAGTTACCATTCTAGGCAAACTTAACTGGCCCCAGGTGAGAGGTGAAATCAATTTAAGGTTCAAACCTCATCTTCTATTGAGAAATAATTTGCAACACACAATACATGCCTGGCAGGCTGTGCCCGCAATATAAAAGTGAATGCTATCCTCTGTCTGAACTACCCCTATTAATATAGACTTTTTTTTTTTTTTTTAAATATTAAAAATGCTGCAGAAACACATGCAAAATCAAGCAATTGCTTTTCATTCAAAATAAAGTCGCACGTTAAAATAGGATGGTGTAAAGATCCTGTTTATATATCTTATTTTTCTATGTATCCCCACTTTTAACATTCACTATTCACATACAAAATCACACAATCTTTCTCCAATTTCACCCAAACACAACCCACTGTTTTCACACACCGCACAGAAAGCGGAGAATCTTGAATCTGTGTGAGAAACAAACCTTAAACGGCGCTTTTATTAACATGTAGCGCATGGACAAGAATGTGGCCGGGGCAGAATAAAGATATTGCATTCCCAACTTAACAGTAAGCGCTGAAACCAGCTACATATTTTATATAATATCCGTGAGAAATGCAGAGTGTGAACACAAAATGTTTAAATGTGTAAAAACATACCCGCCACACCGGTATAGAAGGCCCCTTTTCTGGAAATGTAGAGAAAAAGACAGCATTTCCATCCGGGGGACAAGATCATTTGGCCAGTTGTCCAAGCAGTCAGTAACAACTGGGCCACGCTCCTAAGTAGCCCAGTAATTACTGAGGTGCTCTTTCCATTACTCACTTAATAATGACAAACGAGCCCTTTATAAAGCAAGTGGGCCCGCAGGAGTACACTTGGTGCATCCCTCAGCCGCTCCAGCCGCTCCAGCACGCTGACCTTTTCACGGTTTGATTCCGACTACAGGAATTCAAAGTACACCTGACACTGTCGCTTCGGAGCAGGTCTTCCAGCGACGCCCTGCAATGTGCATGGACATCTTTGCTTACCAGCTGTATGCAAAAAATAAGAGTGCAGAGCGCTGCTTTGCCTGGACCCACATCCACAAGCACACACAGCAATAACTAAAGAAACACAAGCATGGACAATTTTTCAACTAAATGAGTCAGCCAAGAGGAGAAGCAGCCACATGAAACAAGAATATACAGGGAAATAGTGACCAATGTTATTGCCACCTACGTTCCCGTGCAAACCTTAAAACGTACATGAAAGGACCTTTCGCACCCTCCTGCATCAAGCTTCGAACATGCATCCCACTCTTCGCTCTTCTCTTCATGCGTCAGCCAGTCCGCAGTGTTAACCATGTACTGTAATACGAGAAATACACAGCTGATAACCGTAATTTACTACATGGAGACCACGACAAATTTTAAGTCGCAGCCGAGTAGCAAGTTACATCTGGTCTACCGAAAGATATCAGAGAGGCTGAGTTTTTGATGTATTGTTTACTAGCATATAATCAGATGCCTGGGTCAACTCAGAATACCAGTAGGAAGCATTAATTTATGCAATAGCAGGTGGGGGGGAGAGAGAGAGATATTTAAATGGGCTTTAGAGCAAAATATGCTGGTACTTCTGCACCACTGCAGATTTTACCTGTCAATACCTGTGCTGGCCCTTCTGTCTGTTTTTTTGTCATCACAACTTCTTGACCCATCATTCCATAAATACTGTTCAGACACAACCTTTCTTATAGTAACAGCATCATATGGCATGTTGCAACTTTTATAAACCGCTGAATCACCAGAAATGCCAATTACGGTGTTTAAACTTTTAACCCCACAACTACCTTCAAGACAGGAAAGCTGAATGATCGGTCAGTGAACAGTCTGTTCACACAATTTTAGGCGGCTACCCAAGACATGCTACAAAAATAAAATTCTGTAACTCGGTGCTTCTGTTCACCAAAGGCTGTTCTCCAGATATCACATATACAGAATTTTCACGTTTTTGGTGAGAATTTAAGGACACTGACAGCTTAATCTAACATTTTGGGCCAAGGGCTTTAGCACATTTGAACTGGCTTATTTAAAATGTGTACTTAAATTCTCCATATTACCGTACACACACAGTTCAAATGGCTGGGGTAGACAGGACCTTACAGGAATTTATAAACAAACTGGGTTAACCTGAAACAAAAAAACGGTAATATAAATTCGTTGATTCCATTACATTCATGCTTTGGTTTAGGTACCTGGATAGGACTGACGGCGAAGTGCCTGAAGTACTGAGTGTTTATTCTCACACACACAGTAAACAATTCCATGCATTTTGATATCCTTCTCTGTGCACAACTGTCTTATTATTCTGGGCCTTGGCATGGACAAACAAAGGCAATGTGTGCACCCTCTGTGTAGTAATGGGCTAAGGTACCTCAGGTCTTCATAGCAACTGCACTGATGGAGTGTGAGCTGGCACAATCACAGACCCTGGCAATAGCTAGAGCTCCTTGTGGAAGAGGAAAATGCTGCAGACAGAACACATCTAAATTGTGCAAAGCTCTCACTGTTTGCAAAACACTAATTAATAGTGGTTTTCTCCCACACACATCATGACTGCAGTGGTTAATGTAGCAGGCTTTAAGTGTTTCCTACTACTGTAAGGAAACATGTCACCTGGGGTCAGCCTGCAACCTGGATAATCTCTTTGCTCTTTTCAAAGTTACAATAAAGCTCTGAAAATGTTACTACATTGACATATCATATATATATATATATATTTGCCCAGAACTATGAATTTACACAAATAAATTACAGGTAAAACTCTTACATGGTATTTTATGATGAACACTACGTTACAAGCACAACTGAGTCACATTTCTTAGGTCATTAAGAGTTTACTGATTTGAGACACAGGTCCTGAATAGTCTGTTGTTCAACTATTATACTAGTAGAGTATTATAGCAGTAAACTACTCATAGAGCAAAGCCACCCTTCCAAAGAATTTCCGCTACCCTCATTTCTTGAAAGCTCCATCTGGACAAGTACTGCCATCACATAGGATATTTCAACTCAGTAGGGAAAGTTGCACACTTTACTTGTGCAAGTAAGACTTCAGAGTTGATGTTAAAAGATTTAATACTTTGAACACCAGATGACAGAATCATCTTACTAAAAAGCCTTCAGCCATTCAGCTGGCCTCACATCAATTTTCTAGGTTCACTGAGCTTGAGGTCTTGCACAACTAAAATGTTCTGGAAGCAGAGAGTGAAGAAGCTGTGCTGGGCAGTGCTAGGCTGTGATTGGGGAAAAAACATTAAAACATTAAAAGAATGGAAAAAAAAAAAAAGCCACACAGAATCCAAACACAAAGCTACATGTGCATATCACATCTGAAGCATACATCATACAATTTTGACAGTTCTATAGAAATGCTATTGGGCAGATTGGTTATAGCAGACTCAGAAGGATAACAGGAATCACAATGCAAGCCAACCATAACTAAAAAAAAAAGTATTCTGAAAAGAAAATACATACAAATAATGCTTGCAAAAAGATATAGAATTAAGTATTAGTAATTTAAAGAAGGAATACAAGCTTTAAAAGATTATGAAAATAAAGCAATACAAAATTAGTAAGAAAACGTACTCAGACAAACATTTAAAGCAGTAAAAGGTAGTCTGATGATGCAGTATTCTTGACACGAAATGAAAATGTTACAGATCATGGTCAACACTGCATGACATGAGCACCAAAATGTTGAAACGATAAAAACGAACTAATGTACAAAGGTAGCTATGATATAATGCAAAGAGACATTTAAGCAATGACATTTGAAAGGCTGTCAATCCCCCTAAACCTCCTGCACGGACACACGGGGAAAAACATGGGCAGCAGGAACCTGTAGTTAACCCGCAGTCCTCAAATCCAGGGAGAAAAATGCCTCAAGACGCAGAGTGGGGAAGCACTGAAGGAACATGCTCGATGCTCCACTCTTGCCTCAACACGATGACCCTTCAAGGTCACCGTCTTTTTCCGAGAGGGACGCACACGCTAGCCGGCGAGAGGTGCCAGTGCCCTTGCTTCCGGAGCCTCTCTGCATCATTCACTCTGCTTCATCGATTCCTGTGCGGTAATGAACAGCCGTCCAACTATGCGGACAAGCCACAACACCCCGGGGTCCACTTGCACTCTGGGATACAGAAGATTGTTTCTTGCGATTTCCAAAGCAGGCTGTCATTTGATGCTTTATACCATTTCCTACAAAGATCTCTAAATCCCTCCAAAGTAATTTATTTTCTGGTTGTCATCCTTTATTTAAGGTGGCAATGCAAATATCCAGAGGGTGATAGAATGTCATAATAATAGACTATTGATGTGTAAGAATATTTTATTTCATTGCTATAATCATGGGATACTGGAGGCAATAAAAATTCTAATTCTGTCCTTGTAAACGTGGAGGAATGCCTCGCAAACTGAAGTAGGGGTGCTAAACAAAACTTTGTAAGTGTCAATTCTTGCATCTCAGATGACTGTGGTCGTCATATTTGTTAATTTTAGCTTTGTGACTTAGCTAGTAGTTAATACCTATTACACGACTGAAAATCGTTTAATCGAAACCTCATATATAACATTACAACGGTGATACAGTGCATAAATGAGTATTTATAACACGATGAAATGAATCAACACTATTGCACATTGTTAAGTTGCATGTAAAAATTACAATGAATCAATGTGAAATGAATAAAATGTCAAGAACCATATACTGAATGTATGGATATTTATTAGACATTAAAAACATCAGGTATCAGGGAGGCAAACTAATCTGGATTTTCTGACACCAATGAATGCAATGTCTCTAACAATGTAGCAAGCAAAGTTCTTTCAAAAAACAGAAAAATGTAAGTTAAATGAACACAACGGCACTTCTGGGTTGCCTCCGTACGCACTCATAAGATTACATAGCCTGGCCAAACATCCTGCTTGCTCAGCTACGAAATCATAGTATTCAGAAGCTGTACCCTGTCTCTTTGAAATGAAAGGGTTGAGCCATAAATTATTCTGTTTAACTGAATATACGTTTACTAGCGTCATGCTCCACCTTTTAATATAACATCTGCACCACCTTGATACAAAGGGCAATAAAGAACCATGTCCATTCCAACAAAGAGGGCTAGAGAAAATAAAAAGGTAGGTAAAGAAATAAATCTGGAAAACTTTAAAAACTGAAACTGTATACAAGATGTCTTCTGCTGAACATAGTAAGGAGAACATATATTAGCTTGTTTCCTATCTGGAGTCAACAGAAATGAATTCTGTAAAACAAAACCTGAACGAGCACCCCTATGAGAGGAATGCAACTTTTCAAACAATTTAAAAACCTGCCATGCATCATGTCTGAAAGGATGCTCTTCATTCTGTTTGCCCTTTCTTCATTCTTTCAGCAGCGGGGGCGGGCGTTTCTGGCTCATAACATTTGAAGATAAGGCTAGTTGACAGAGTAAGCAGACAAGGCAGGGATGGACAGCAGTAAAAACTGAAGCTGCATGAACTAGAGAAGGGTTATCTGGATCACCGCTCTGTGGACTAGAGCTTGACAGGCCTGAGCTGGGCTGAAGCTGTCTGGGCTGGAGACAAGGAGATTGGACTACAGTCAAAGCAGTAGCTCTCACAAAGATTTTGGGATAGTTTGGTTATCATTTATACACATTCTAAAGAAGGTTTCTGACTACAGAGAAACAAATGCCTCGTGAATAAAACTGGACTGCAAACAACCTGGCTTCCCTGCTTAGACTGTCTGGGGGGGATGAGGGGAAGAAAAAAAAAAAAAAACTAATCTATGACTGCATCAGACTCCAAACTAATTTTGCTGCTGAAAGTAAACATTTTGTTATACTAGAAATTTTAATCAATTGTGGGTTCAAAATTGCAACCAAACCGAACACCTGCAAGACCGAAAAAAAAATTAAGTGGCAGCAGATTTACTTGTTTTGCACCACTTGTGAAAGCAATAAGTATTTTTGTTGCTGCAGTTAACTCAAGTGAAAAACAGCTTCATTTAATTCAATCACACACTAGCTTTTAATTCTGCTACAAGGTACTGGACTTTGATTTATTTTTCAACAGTAGGGTTGATTTTCTGCACAAGGATCTTTTGTACAATAAGCAAATACTATAACAACAAGGACCAGTAGGATCACTACACTGTTTGTGCACCAGAAGCTACTTCAACTTATTTCTATGAACTTTATTTTTTGATGAAAACCCACAAAGAGAGTAATGAATCGGAATGCGTTCAAAATAGGCTAAAACTTGCCGTTTCACCGGCTGTCCTTGTAGGCTCAGACACACGAACCACTGAAAAACATGACAGGGTGTTTCTCACTGACTGAAGCTCTATCGGGTCTCATCATATCTAATGTTTTTGAGGAAACCCTGTAGCCTATGTGTACAAGCACTGACAGAACATCTCAATGTCATGGTGTTTCAGTGAGACACATGGACACAGCTTGACCACAGTGCATGTCCTTGGCCAATACTAGTCTTTAAAAGCCAACACTAATGCTCCCTTCTCAGTTATACACATTCAGATTGTAGGTGCAGTATGTGCTCAGCATAAATACGAAGCTGTTTTCATACTGCAGATACAACACCAATTAGGTGGCACGGCCATGCAGCAGACAACACCTGCGCTATTTGGGTGGAGGTTTGAATCCGGCTCGGTCTCTGTGGACTTTGTCGTTTTCCCAGTGACTGTGTGTGTACGCCACGGCTCCGATTTCCTCGCACAGTCTAAACACGTGCAGTTCACATGGATTGGCGATGCTAAAAACTGCCCATGGCGCGAGACGATGCGTGCGGCTGGCTGTTCTGTGGTGGACCGGTACCCCATTCAGGATGTCCCCTCCATGCCTTGGGCCCGGTGACTATGAGAGAAGCTCTGGACGGCCGTGACCCCGATTAGGAAAAGCAGCTAACAGTGAGTGAGTGAGTTTACCTGCAGTCGCTTGTTTCCCCAGGAAGAAATCCTACTAATTGCAGGGCTCTGCTTGCTGCGGGGCTGCAATCTCACCTCTGGCCCTTAGTATTACTACAAAAATACATGATAGCTTCTGCTCCAAGTGAGATTTTGTCTTATTGTCTGCAAAAGAACACTATACTGGGTAAAGACATGATCTTAAGATTACTTTTAAGTATGATTTTTCAGATATGCAGGAATGTAAATGCTCACAAGGGGAGACCCTCGGGTATGTTTGTCAAGGGGAAAGTACTGTAAGATCTCTTCACAGAACTTACATTCCATCTAAAGTAGCAGTAGCTGCATTGTGTCTGTTTATTTGTCAGGTCTTTGCAGCGCATCAGCAGGTTTTGATGAGGCCGAGGTGAGACCAGCTGGGAAGATGCTGACATTATTTGGAGAAGCCGGGGAAGAGCACTGTACTTCAGACAAATAAAAACACTGAAGCAGCAACACATGCCTTTGCAGTGCTCCCAAACACTGTCATGTCTGGCTTTTGAACGCAAACTTCAAAAGCAGCGCTACGCCATCTGAAAACACAGCAAACGCATCGTAGAAGAAAATGCTTTCGTTGGGGGTGGGGAGATCATTCCTCAGCAGTGAATGGAGCATTCCGTGAATTTACTGCCAGTCGAGCACATAAATTAAACTTCATTAAGTGAGGAATGCATTTTGAAAATTAAAATATTAAATGATTTTATTAAGCTAGACAACATTTCTGAACAGCACATTGTTGGAAGTAAAATGTTGAATCTATACAATAGAGCCAGTCCTTGGTTTATAAATTATACAAGTTTTGGTTTTATGTTCACTGTTCAACAACATGATTTGTTGATACTTTTATAACATTCCCAGGACTGACCGACAGTCACAGCATTCTTTGTTATTGAGGGGATTGGCAGTTCGAATCATCACGGCATGTTTCCTTTGTGCTATTTTACGTTTACTAACCAAATGCATTATGTCTGCTGAGAGCCAGAAAGAAAAGATGCACAACTGCTATGGAAAGGAAAGTTGAGCAAAAGGACTTAAACACATGTTTGGTCCCAAAAACGGCAGTACGTTAAGGACTCACCATAAATTTAAGTGACACGTTTTGAAAAATGAAAAGCAGCCTGTGCTTCACAAAAATCTCTTCATTTCAATTGTATTTAATTTCAATTTTATCACCAACATTCCTAGTTTTATTATAGCCCCTAACTTTAGCGTGAGATAGGCAGTACTATTTTATCGTTTTATTGATGACACACCCCTCCGTGAACCGCCACCTTACCGAACACACCAACTTATTTGTATTTCATGTGATTCCAGGATTTGTGCTCATTTCCATGCCAAGTCTCAACAGTTAATCCAGAGCAAGTATTCAATACTTCTTTTACAGAGGTCATTAGATTCAATCTATTTGTACTTTTAAAAAGGTAAACAATTAAGATGTGCATAATTTGATGTACTAGGTGTTGGCAATCCCTTCAACAATCAGTAAGTGTGGGGGGGAGGAAAAAAAAAAAAAAAAAAAGTTAGCAGATGTTAAGCACAATGAATTTCCTCAACAGGAGGAGCTTCTTATTTCCTCCTTTTTATTCCTCAGTGCGACTGCTTAGGTCTACTGCAGCAGATGGCACCTTTACCATCTGCATCATGTGCATTAGAATATTCTGTTTAACCAAACATACAGCGGAAAGGCCAACAGATATGTAAAACTAACCGGAAAACAAATAAACTCCCATTCATATCATGAATACAGATGGTTTATGAATGGCAAGCTGCTGTTTGAAAAAGGCAGAGAAGCCAGAGGGAGAACAGTAGGAAAGAAATACATGTGCACCCACTGAGAGGTTATCACGTTATCCACTGAGTGCAAGAGGCAATCTTGCTAAACAGAAGGTGACATGTAACTAGAAGAATCAACAACGGTGGGTGTCCGCGCATATTTTCCAGGCGGAAGCAGATGAAAGACATGCAGGGAGAGTTTTTTTTCAGATGCCAGCTGTATGGTAAACAGAAGCATGGGGAAAATCAGGTCCAGCTTCAGGGGAAAAAAAAAAAAGATAAAAAATTCTACTACATCTCTTGACATGCAAAAATGGTAAAAGGAAAAATAAAAAAGGGATATGAACAATTTCCATGATGAGACCCTTCATACAAAACACCCTATAATATACACTATTTATCCTATTAAGGAGTAGAACTGGCTTTAAAAGAGGATAACAAGGGAGTATTTCAGGAAATATTTCTGGAAGAGTTTGGCTTCTGTGAAATCGCAGCAGAGCATGTAAATTGACTCAGTCAATAACCTGGACAGCTGCTATTCATTTCACCCATCAGTAGCCTAAATATAGAAGTGCATTCAGAAATAAGAATGAAGACAAACCCCCTCAATTCATAGACACAAATGGAGGAGGCAAACGGTATCTCTAAACAAATAATACATATAATAATACATATTCATAAATTCACTGCTCGAGTGTCCCCATATAATAGTGAACTGATATTAGCCCATTACTACTGGAACATTGACATTTACTCATTTAGCTGACACTTTTCTCCAAAGCAACTTACAATGTTAAGCTACTTACCATTATTCACCCATTTATACAGCTGGCTAATTTTCACTGGAGCAATTTAGGATAAGTACCTTGCTCTAGGGTACTATAGGTGGAGGTGAGACACTGTTCCTATTTTAATCCCTTGCCAACTGTACTCTGTCTGTAGAGCATTTACTATATTTAAAATTATTTTATAACCGCCAATCAACAAGCAAATGATGCATTAGAAGTATCAGGCTATCAATTTGCACAAATAGCACAAGAACTCCTATTTGAGAACTTCATGGAGACTTGAAAAAGCACTCCCAGAAGAACAACTGGGATTTGTTGTTATTTGCACTAATAAGTGCACTGCAGACTAAAAATACCAGATAAACAACCACTTGCACTAGCCTCAGTGCTGTAATCTGCAAATGATGGATTTAGAGAAATCTGCATAAATCAGCAAGCTCTCCAATTTGGAAATGCTGCATGACTCTCCTTAGTTTATACCTTGTCTCTGGTTTTGGTATGTGTTTTATGCAGCCTGTCAGCAACACTTTTGTAGCATCTGTGACAGCAGAAAAAGTGTCTAAAAAGCTGAAAAAGCCAGCCATTATAATAAAACCATCATTAAGTTAATTGTAGACAGACTCATTTATATGGCTCTCTTTTTACTCCACCTGTGACTATCACTACTGTTTATACACCAAACTGTGAGGTTAACCTAGTTCTACCAAGAATCAATGTAAGAGAATGAAAACATCACTGAATTATTAATAACCATTACAATTTAAATAATTAGGACAAGACGCTCGTACGTCTAATTAAAAAGAGCAGCCGTTGCTTTGAGTTAGTATGAGTTACTTTGTGACTGCCAAGGGAATACACAAACAAAAAATAAGAGGGCTCCACAACATCTGACAGTAGATCAAGGTCAAAATGCATGTTAGTGGTTTGCTGCTCACACATGGCTGCCAGCAGCACTGCTGACAGCAGAAGGAAAAATTTTGACTGGCAGCAGGAGGCAAGAAGCTAAAGGCCAAAATATTCCAGCTAGGGGAGGGTCAAATAAGGGGAAAAAAAGGCAAATAGCACGGATCACGAGTATCGTTGTGACGGTGACTCCTTAAGTAAACAACCACAGCATATTCTTTCTTCCCATGTAATTTATCTAATTTCAGCTGTTCCAAGAACTCTACTGTTGAGACCAAAGGGGGAGAAAACGACTATTAAATGCAACACTGGCAGAGCAATCCATTCCCACTGGCTCATTTCTCTCAAATGCTCAGTGAACTATAATAATTTCCCTGGACATAAATATAGGCATAGAGTCATAAAAAAAAAAAAAAAAAAAAAAAAAAAAACCTAACCCCTTACAGGATCTCTGATTTGTGCTTCTCAGATTTTACCTAATTTGAAGTAATTTGAAGAACACTAAAATAAAGCAGTGAAGTACCATTATTTTTATTATTATTTTGATTACTACATAATATTGTTAAGTACTTCACATACTACTTTAACCCATTTGTAGACTGTGGTATTTTGGGGTGACATCACAGTCCCTCTGCAAACTGTGGTCTAAGCCATTAACCACTATGCTACCTGTCACTCATATAAATATGTCTAGAGGTATAGAAGGTGAGCAGAGGGAAAATGTCTAAATGATAACGGGGAGCAAAGTGTACCCAAGTGGCTCAAGGTATTTGCTTCAGTGTTGTTTGCAGACAGATGCACCGTTTAAAGTCATGCTACAGGTAAAGACTTTGTACTTTACAAATGAACCCCATATACAGGTGACTAACTGTTAGGAAATCCAGATGATACGGCAACAACGAATGAGAAAAGGTAATACCATGGCTGCAGTTTAGGGAGCAATCCGGCTAAAGTAAGTAAATACCTCTGGTGTAGAATGAAGAGCATATGCAGAAGAGAATCAAATGAGGTACAACACTACTGAGCTCACACCACCATGCAGTGAAAGACACTAAGGGGATGTGGCAATCTCTGCAGTTTACAATTTTCACCATTAAAAGGCCGGTAGAAACAAGCACGAGCTTGTTCCTCAGAATTACTCCTTGACTGTTCTCGGACATCTGAGTTTTTCTGGAGAAAAGCCTCCTCTAAATGAATAAATGCAAATGTAAACGATTCAAAATACTATAACAGTAAAAGATCTCATACATGAGGGACTGCGGAACATAAATTAGGTTAAAAGATCAACTGATTTCAAAACATTTTTTTTTAATGTTAGGAATATAAAAGCAGAGAACAGCCCCATAAAAATAGAACAGAAACAGGCTTAAATTTCTTATGCTTGCGCTACCAAAATGCCAAAGGAATTCTTTCTCCGAGATGGTCAGCAACCAGCCGCTCCACAGAGACCAGCTTTGCATTCGGCATTCAAGGTTGTATGATTTGCCTGTGATGGGAAATGATGAAATTATCTTATTGGTCACACACAAAGGGATTTGGACCTGCAAAACAAAGAGCCATTTTAATGAGTTAGAGCCCTTCCAATGCCCGCAGAAACTATGCCCTCTTTGATAACAGCCAAAGGACATTCGTGTTGGGTCATTAAATTGTAAGAGACAAGGCAGTACAGAGTAAAGGCAATATGATTTGTCATCTGCTTCAAAACATTAAGCCTCTCCCAAATCACAAGTCCACTCAAGTTGTTATGCAATAACAGTACAAAAAAAATATAAGACAAAACTATGAATATACAAAACCAATATACGTGTGGCCTGTGAGATTATTCATGCTCATTTTCTGCACAAATATTTGTTATTTTGACTTCATTGCCCAAGAATCATAACTTAAACACGTGTAAATCACCTACAGTGGTTACAAGTAAGGAGCTGACAAATTATACTATTTTCTTATGGCTGCTTTTTCCCCTTACAACTTAATGACCCAGTGCAAATAGTCTTCAGGTTTGTAAATACCAGTAACCCAAGTGCTTTTTTTTTTTTTTTTAAACATAGAACTGCTTTAAATATTTTGGAACAGAAAATATTCTTTAGAAACAGTTGGTTATTTAGTTGGGGGGGGTAGACAGGCACTTGCTACATTGAAATGCCTTCATTCTTGTCAACAATGCAGTGCGGGCAAATGCTTTGTATGATCTTTCTTCAAATCCAGTCCTACTATAATACGAATAAATGGACCAAATTGAAACAAAATCCATCATGTAGCCATTCTTGAGCCCTTATTAGCAAGCAAGCAGAGAAAAAAAAATGCAGTCACTGCAGTCTCAATTTATTGTGCTAGAAAAAATGTTACTGGTTTGGACCAGATTTGGCAGAAAAGATACCAGTAAGTCTAAACCGGTTAACAATAAGTGTTAATACATCTCAGACCAGATATACAAAAAACCAGATATCAGGAGACCAAACAACACGGGATGAGCATACCAGTTTCTGCAAAAGACATGCAATTATCTCATAATTAAAAATCAGTACAGGTTGACTTTAATTTCTCTTTTGATTTGTAGTAAAATGTCAAAGGTTTAAAACCTGCTTCAAAGTCCTTTCTAAAAAACACTAGGGACTTATGTGCTGGTAACTCCAAGCCCTTAGCAAAATCCTGCATTTCTTTGATGACATTCATTTAAATGAAATACAAAAATACTAATAACACCATAGTTTCATGTAAGAGGAAGCAATTTTTTGAAGTTTTGTTCCCTCATCCACAATTACCGTAGGCTCAGATACACTAACAAAAAATTCTATTTACTCAAAACAGTAACAAAACATTTATGTTCTTGTGAATGTAACATCATTAAAAATGTATAACTAAAATAAACGTACTAAACTGTAATGTTTATGTGCCTTGGAGCCACATTTAAAAAAAACAGCACAGAAAAAAATGGGGAAGCAGAAAATAAAGTATTTTAGATAGGATCTTGCTGGTGTCATTCAACAAACAAGGCGATCAGCATTTTGAAAGTGTCTGTTAAATTTGAATAACCTTTGAAATACTTCTAGAAGTTTCTTATTCATGACTTTCCTAATATATCAAAAATGAACAATACCTGTCAGCTGGGAAATGATCCTACATAGACTTGCAAAAAATGGATTTCGCACTAATCAAAGTGAACTAACGTTACAATGTGACAATTTATAACAGGCTTAAAGAGCTTAACGTTATTACCAACAGTGATATTTTAGATAATACAGGCAACTTTATTTACTCTGGGTAATTCACTATTGATTTCCATGTAGTTACCTACACTTATATTACTATTAATATAGTGTGTTACCTAGCAATTTTAAATGTTTTCCCTATTTCACAAGGAGCTGTGAACTGAGGGTCTTTGAGAGCTGCAATTTATTGATAGTTAATGATCAATTATTTTATCTTGTCAGTAAGTAAATAAACAAACATTATTGCACTTTTTGTGTTTATCATACATACTTTTGATTCTCAGACTCATCATGAATAGTTTCATCCAGTAAAATAATTTAAATTCCGGACAGCCTTTGGTTTCAGAAGTTTTCAGCCTTTCAGCCAAGGTTTATGTATCTGCAGGAGAAGGACTGACAAGTGATTGTTTTATCTACTGTTCTTTAAACTCACTTTAAGGTTCTCTGTCACCAAGCATTTATTCTAACAGCCACAGTACAAATTCAGAAAGCAATGTTAGTGTACAAGCTCACATTACCTTCTTATGCGTTTTTCTTTCACTTGCTTAACAATTCAGAGGCTCCGTAATACGCAAGAGACAGGTTAACAGCGATCTCCCTTAGTGTTCACAGTCCACTGCTCATCCGAGGAGTACAATATTAGTTACCATGGTTAAAGTGTAACCTTTTTTTTCCATATCCAAAGACTACCTTGCACTTGTGCTATGGTGTAAGCAATGTCCTCGTGATTTAGTTTTGAAGCAACTTGATCCCAATGAGAAACACCACTGCAATGGTGATCGTATTAAGTGGCAATCACCGGTATGGGTGAAGCAAGAAAAGAGGGGGGTGGGGAGGAGAAGACACTAACAGTTTCAAAAGGGCAAAGTATTCAACGCCTGAATCACAAGTGCAGTCACAAAAACTGCAAAATTTTTTAATGTCATGCCAAACAGTTTCAAAAACAAACTGTAAAGGGGAAGAGTAGTCACAAGTCAAGGCTTACTGAAAGAAATGCATTGCTCCAGTAAAATTACCCAGCAGTACAAATGGTTGAATAACTGAGCAGCTTAAGGTGGTATGTTGCTTTCAAGAAAAGCATTAGCTAAATGAGAAAAATGCAAATGTAAATGTAATATAATATTGTTAGGCGTTTCCTGTATTTTGCACACGAGCATGACACGGAACTGGGCACAAGAGCAGGCAAGATTTCAGAATGAACTTTTATAATGAATTTAGATTTTCAATTACTTTTCCAGTACAATAACAAATTTAGAAGATGACTGACAATTGTACTTTGAGTTCAAAAGAATTCATCAACACTAGATTATACTGCCGCCCATGACAGGCAAATGAACTACATAGAAAGTACGGATTGTCCTAATAAACACAACTCTTCCAAGATGTGTCTCTTGCAGTTAGTCTCAAATACCAGCAAGCGAATAGGATAAACAAGGACTTTACTAGTTCCAGCACTGTGTGTACAATGTAGAAACAGAGAATAGGGGAGTAAAACAACAGGCATCAATTTGTGAAGCCATCCCATCTTATACGTAGATAATAGTGTCACTTAAATTATGAAAACCTCTCTGAACTGACAGGAAACCACTAGGATTTCAGTATTCCTACATTGCAACTGACAGCATAGGTCTTCGATAATTCTCTCTCAACCCTATCAAAAAAGGCAATGGAAAACCCTTTGGATCAATTTCAGCACTGATTTTTTGCCACACCACTATCAAAAGCCTGCAAGATAATTTCTTATAAACAACAGGGTGAATGAAGTAGACTCATCTAGACAACAGGGAGAGGCCATGTATATTTGTATTTTGGAACAAATTTGTAAGCTATACAGCATAAAACTATTACTATAATATAGTTAGCTATTTACATGGAGAAAAATGTAATAACCAGTAACTCAAATCATGTAAAAAACCAAAAAGATCATTTTAAATAACACAAACAATTGCAACATCTATGTACCATTCTAGAATATATAATTTATTTATACATATGCCTCAACCACTACGCAGACAAATGGCACCTAAAAAGTTTTAAAACACAATTAGGGACACATTTTTAGAACGATAGCAAAGACTGGAAATTATGATGTATCTGTACCATGTCTGACTCAGTTTTATCAGCACAATTTTATTCAGCTAATCTTTGAAAGCTCTTTTCCCAAATCATCTCCTTTTCTATACACCCAGTTAAGCCTTCATTTAGCGAACCATTTTCTCACCTCCGCTGTGCTGGAATTCCTACTCCTCGAGTATTCATTACTTTAAAAAGTTGTATAAAAAAAATGAAACCCTGTAAAGAGCATTGTAAGATCACCTCATTCCATTTTGACACATTAATGAATGGAATATAGAGGATATTTTTGCATGCCAACTCCCTTCAGAATAATGGGCAGCAAAGAAAAAACTGCATAAACTCAAACAGTATATTTGTTCATTACATTGACCCTGGAAAAAACATTGAATTTAAAATGTATATCAAAATTTTAGAAAAGGATCACAGTGATTCCATCAGTGTGGTTTTGACATACCAAAACTGGCTTACAATTCATCTGTCTTGAAATATAAATAGTCATAAAATGTTACAATCCAAACTCTGAATATCAGTTTCAAATGGGCCATGTATACTTGTTGGCCACTGAAATGAAGGCAATTAATGAAGAACAAGGTTGGGGAAAGGATGAGATGTAGAAAACATTTCACTCCAATCATACAAAGAAAGCACTAAGACATGTGCTTTCTACAGTTGAAGACAGAAATCCAGTGAGGGTTGTGATAATGATACAGTGAGTATCCCCCTCAGGAGTTCCAGGAATATTTCAGCATCACCTGCCTGCCCTTGGACTCCACCTGCAACGGCTGCTGACAAGGGACTTCCTTTTCAAGGTTAAAGTACTAAAGGCATGCCACACTTTTGTGTCCTTGCATTTAAGCACCGCATACATTGCCATCAAGTGATTTTATATCAGTCCAAGAAACAAAGCCAGTCAATAAGCTCTACTAAATAGGTTAGTATAATAAAATTATTTCACTTCTGAAATGTTTGAAATGTTTCCACAGCTCACGAACTTTCCATGTCTTCTGTATTTTTGAGCAAAGACTAGCGCACTTGGATATGATCCGACTGCTGACCTGATACATTACTGATTTTTGGGGCCACAGGCCAATTTATCATGGGTCATTACAATTGCCCGCGATAATTGATCAAGTTGTTATAATCACATATGTGATGTCCGACAAAAATCCAGCATGTGACATCTGGAGACCTGAAATGGTTGAAAAAGCAATGAAAAACAAAGAATGAAAAAAGAAATGGTCTAATTTGACATAATTTCAAAGTACCCTGGCATTTAGGGGCATTGATAGTGTAGTGGTCAGCACAACAGCCTTGGGATCTGGAGGTTGCAGGTTTGAATCCCCCCTCCAGCTATAGTACCCTTGAGTGTGGTACTTACCCTAAATTGCTCAAGTAATATAACCCAGATGTATAAATGATTGTTAGTATCTTAACCTTGTTAGTCACTCTGGAGAAAAGCTTCAGGTAAATGAATAAATGTAAACAACCAAGACATGTGAACAAGATTCCATTACTCTAATAAACAAAAATTATGTGCACACGTGCGATATCCACATAATTTTTGTTTATTAGAGTAATAGAATCTTGTTCTTCAAGACTGCAGTGACAATGCAAACAGAAAACATGAGGGACTGGAGAGCAGGTATATAGGAGAAAAGTAGTGCAGGTACAAACCTACTTTGGACGATTCGCTGTCCACAAATGTAAATAGTGTATACTTTTCTCTCTCTTCCCGCTTTGGGCTGTATGACTCAAAATCCCCTGGACTTATTTGGTATAAAGCCAACAGACACCTCTCTAGAAAGGATTATGTTTCAATGAGAAGTCTGAAGTGTACTTAACAGAAAAATACTGTATGAATGTTTTCCTGACCAAAAAAAAAAAAAAAAAAAAAACTGCATGCTGCATGTTGTCCTATGACGTAAACTACTGAAGATCCAAAAAAAAAAAAAAAAAAAAAAGAAAAGCCTGGTTAATTGAGAGTTGATCAAAGCAACACTGTACATAAGGGATGGCTGGGTGACTGCATATAGTGACCACCCAAGAGGAACAGATTGTTTTTGCAAAATGTGATCACAACTGTGAACACTCTGAAAGGGGTATTTATTCTCCCAAAGGGTGAGCACTCAATGGGCCTGGCTGCAAAAGGCCATATACAGAGGGGCAAAGAAGGTACGGTGGATGGCATTGAAATTTTGTGAATGAGGAAACAGTGACATCATAGAGTTAAAAGGGATAGCGCATGATGTCGCTCGGTAAGGGCTTTTTATCCTTAAAGGCCTATTTCACACAGCCTTCCTTATTTATTAATCCTTGCAGAAACACGGAAACACACACACACACACACACACACACACACACACACACACACACACACAGAAACTGCTTGTTCCACGTGGGGTCACGGGGAGGCGGAGCCTAACCCTGCAACACAGGGCGCAGGGCTGGAGGGGGACACACCCAGGACGGGACGTCAGTCCACCGCAAGGCACCCCAAGCAGGATTCGAATCCCAGACCCACCAGAGAGCAGGACCCAGTCAAGCACACTAAGCCACCACGCCCCCAACATGGAAACACTGCAAAAAAATTTAAAATTTTGAATTTTTTTTAGAAATTCATATACATATATAAATTATATTAAATATATAACATTTTATATATCTTTTTCTTTAATTTTTTTTTAATAGAAAAATTTTACACATTATTTCATTTGAGCCAGGAATCATCAGCAAGTATTGCACTAAATGAAATAAATAAATATATATTTGGTTTTCTTTAATGTCTTAAAAATGACATTTTACATCGTATAAAATTAAAATCCCATTGCCAAAAGATGTGGAGAAGCCATTTAATAACTGTGCTTAGTCAACATGCTACTCTGATAAATAACAGAATCTGAATGACATTATCTAATTAGGGTTCAAGCAAAGTCTCCTTTCTGAGAAATATAAAATTTATATTTCAATCACAATAGTTAAGGAAAAGTGGCTGGCTTAATTGCTACAGATTTCTGGGATATGAACAGATGAAGTTAAGCCAATATATGGCCTGCTTCAAAACTGGATGTATAATTTCTGGCTCCTCACTCCCCCACTTTTGATCTTTTTCTATCTTTATGATTAAATTGAACTGTATGAAGAACTTTAAATCCTGAATAGATGACTCTTACTATAGGACTTCTGCTACCAATGATTCATACAAATCAAAAGCTAAACCACCAGATGTCCTGGAACAAAAAGTCAGGCTTTAAGACAATGTGAATTTTGGAGCTGTGTCAAAATCTCATGCCCAGTGCAAAAAGTATTGCAGTTTAGATTATCCAGAGCAACTCAAATGTCTTTACGAGTAGAATATTTGCCTGACAATCCAGAGTCGGCGAGTGCTATTCTGGTAACTTTGGAGGACTTGCAAAGGTTCATACGAGTACACCCAAAAAAAGTAGTTCTCTACGCAGCCTGTTGGCTTGCATTATACATAATTATGTTTCTGTAGATAGTCATTGTGCTTTTCTTAAAGATTTCCATGAGTGCGTATCCCATGATAACCTTGTTGTGTTGAACGAATGCTCTTATCCAATAACCGGGCACAGGAGTTGTGTTGTCTGGAATGACTCATCATTGCTGACTGTGTGAATGGTTGTACTGTGTGTTGCATCTTTGTGAAGACTGCACATAGGACATGTATTGAAGTAGTATGATGGCCTAATGGGCAAAAATATGGTGGTTTATGGTCACTGGAAAAAAAAAAAAAAAAAAGGTTCCTCCCACAAAAAAAGCTCTCTAACAAATTATTAAAGACAAGGCCAAATATCAGTTGGTACACAAATAGTTAGACACCTCTTACTTTATTATAGAGACCAGAAAACTCAACTCCGTATTAGAATTTTCACTCGATATCTGACATTAAAAGACTGACCTTTGGGCGGAGACTGTGTGTGTCACACTTAGCATTTTATCAACAGAAAAAAAAAAATTCAACATAATACTACATAAAACATCCTGTTTACTACACATTTACATACATAATGGAAAATAATAATTCCATACATTTTTTTTCTTTCTGTATTCAAATGAGGAAACCTGCATATAGCACAGAGAAAAACACAATTTTTTTATTATTATTTGGTCAACAGACAGGTATTTAGGTGACCAAAAAGTACAAACATGATTTATCTAGGGTAATTTGCCAAAGAGAATAAAAGACACCAGCTGGGGTTTGTAGACAAGCGAAGGCTAAACTGGAGCAAGTCTGGGAAGGCATCAATCACAACAGCCTCAGAGAAATAGCCAGGTAGACCGAGTCCCAGTTGGGTGACTTCAGATCTCACCTCCATTATCACTGCCCTCATTTCGACAAGACATTCTCTAGGTGTGCAAGGACGAGAAGAATGAACTCCGCTACAGACCCAGGGGCAGCTAATAATGAGCTAGACCCATGGGCCCACAGGTATCTGCATACTATCAGCTCAGTGCTCTTAATGGTCTATGGCAAGTTAAATGTAGCAAAGTAAGTAAACATTTGCATAGTGTCAGTCTAATGTGTGCTGTGTTTCTAAATATTAAAAGCACAAAGACAAAAGACATCTCCAGATGAACCAAGCAGACCAACAGCAATCTACCACTACAGTCCTTAGAATGGTTTGCTGACTCTGGTTAAATCAAACATAACTTCAGAATGAAAGAAGGCAGGTGAAACATTTTGAAAGAAGAATGTGAAAATTAGATTAGCAGGCTACCAGAACTTCATTTATTTCACACATATTTTGTTTCTGCAAAAAAAAAAAAAAAAAAAAAAAATATTAATGTCACAATGTTTTCTATACATATGATTTATAGTAAGATCAGATCATAGATATGTTCCACACTTTTAAACTTGCTGGAATTCAAACGCAAACACAGTCTCTGGGAATTTTCCACTAATATATTCGCACATTTGCCATTCATAGTAAGTCATATCCATAAATGTGGAGAGAAAACCTGGCTTTTAAAAGATTAATAACCTTAATTTTATGAATAGCATTGAAGCCTGCGACAGCATTCATTTGAGGGTGCAGTGCAGAAAGCAGACCGCTGACTGTATGGCTATGTCTCGGTGGGTCCCAGAAGACAGCCGTGAGGCTTTCTCATTCCTGTCACAGAGCCTGCTGCCTTCCAGCAAGACATTAACGAATCCAAGGAGCACTCAGAAGACTGGGAGACGTAAGGCTTTTGTCAGGTTTGTCACAGGCCAGTGACCCATGTGCTGGTGGAGGAGGGGACAGACAGCACAGGAAGAGAGGCCTCGGCAAAAAGCAGGTGGAGACTGTATGCGTCACACTTTGCGTTTTATCAACATTCTATGGTTCTCAGGGAGCACTGTGAGCTGCTGACTGGTTTTGAATAGATGAGAAGCCTAAAATCCAGTCATCAAGGGACAGTGACTAGCTAATGACCTTTCGGCGTAGGATACCTGAAAATTCCCAGCATCCACTCTCTATTCCAAGCGCAACCTTGAAACAAGATGACAGTTTGTGCGGTCGCCGCTGAGAAGTATACGTCCATACGATTACATGCACCATTAGGAAGCACCCGGCTATTAATCGCCAAGAGATAGACAAGACCATATGAAAATGCAAGCCTGCAAGTTTTAATAAAAATACTGTGTGTTTTTTTAAAAAAAAATCCATTATGATGTACAAACAAGCACACAAGAGTTTGGGCAAAACCAAAATCGCTCAAAGAGGGGAAAAAATTACTAATTTATAAATTCTTTCATGAAATTAATGAAGAATATAGTCTAATTTCCATTAAAGCCTACAACCATGTACAGGGTACAATCTTGACTTTCCCCCTCTAGAAAGGATCTACTCACTTCCATCCTCCTCCCCAGGGTCTGAGCACTAGAACGAAGCTGCTGCAGGAAACATGCTCCATTCTGTGAAGATGGTTCACACATAGCCCAAAGCAGGGATGATCAAAAGCAAGTGACTGGCTCTGTCTTTCACTGTTTAACTGGCTTCGTGGCTCCAACCAGATGAGGACCAAACACCCTGCACGCTGCCACAGTGTGCACTCAAACACACTCCCAGCTCCTTCGCACTTTGAACGGATGTCTACAGTCAATTACCGCTTGCTTTAAGTGTGTGACATCATTGCAGAAAATGTGATAAATACATTGCTAAAGTAATGAGCTCTGCGTAGCGGTGTGTGAGAAGTGTTCGTTGTTATTACTTATAGTAACACGTATCAATATTTTGTTTACTCAAACTATTACACTGGAATTATTTATAGAATAATGCAAGACACGTGTGGGGGTGCGGTGGCGCAGTGGGTTGGACCGCAGTCCTGCTCTTCCGTGGGTCTGGGGTTCAAGTCCCGCTTGGGGTGCCTTGCGGCAGACTGGCGTCCTGTCCTGGGTGTGTCCCCTTCCCCCTCCGGCCTTACGCCCTGTGTTGCCGGGTAGGCTCCGGTTCCCCGTGACCCCGTAAGGGACGAGCGGTTCTGAAAATGTGTGTGTGTGTGTGCAAGACACTTTTTGATGTTGTATCTCTGTGGCTGTCTAAGTGTCACAACCTAATCCTGTCATGTTAGCAGTTTCACGGGATAAGCCACATATTGCACTCAGAAGCACTTTCATTCAGCCTCTGAACCAGTAGGGAGGCACAGTATTTAGACAGTGACCCAGACACCAGCAAGACTGCACCTGTCAGCCCCTGCCCATGACCCTGCCGCCACTAACACCCAGTTCAGCATTAGGTGGCCTTTTACAATAAATCTCCTATGTATATGAATCTCACCCAAGATCATCTGATATCAACATACTGAGGGGTCAAAAGTGTCCATTTCCTTACTGCAACATAGTGAAATTATTCTTACTGGAATTTAATACATATGGAGAATAAATTCCAAAGGGCTACTTCCATCAGAAATATAGCTCCCTGCTGTGATATAAGCAGAGGGTAATTAATTGCTGAAACAAGATGTTCCTCTGCAGACATTTGCATTTGCCGGACTCTGTTCTGCTGAGCACTCCGATTTCCTCACTTTCAGTGACGAGACACACGTACCTACTGCGCTGCAAGCTCGGAGAGCGTAGCAGGCACACTGCAGCAATCTCCGTTTCACGAGTGTAACCGACACAGCCCGAGTGCTTTGGGCTCCATGACTTCATGTGAAACCAACGGACTGCTGCTTACTCCAGAGAGAATGCTGGAGTTCCCCAAATAAAAAGTGATTGCCCAGTGGTTTTACCATCAAAATAGAAACTCCTTTTCTCAAGAGAGGATTCTTGTGTCCATCAGCATGGATAAAATGATGTTTTTTTTTTTTAAAAAAAAAGAAAGAAAACCAGCATCTCTATTATTTGGCACCTTCATTAGTGCAAGACCTTCAATGAGACATTCCAATTCAGACACAGCTCGGTAGTTTACCCATTTCAGTTTTTGTTTTTTTTTTTTTTCTTTTCCACTTAACTAAATACAGCGTGATACATTCTTGCAGGGCAAACCATGCTTGTCAGTGTGACAGATTCATGTACTGCGAAACGTATCGAGAAATACATACAGATTTACTGTATATATAAAGCATGCTGCACAGAAACCTGACTCAAAGTGTGCTGATGCAAGGTTTAACCACAACCAGTCTGTCACGTCTTTCAGGGCCAGATCAGGAACATGTGAGAAAAGTGGTGAGTAAGAGTGTCACGTAGCTTTAGTACCTGTCTGCAGTAGGGAAGGGGCAATGTGGAACCACTGCCCCGAAAAATCACATGTCAAGTAGGCGGAGGCACTGCTGAATGCAAATGAGACACACTGCAGATTAACACACAACCAAAAGGATGCTTGAAATCCTTGTCAGGAAGCCTGATGTCCTTTATTCACTTATAAACACCTGCAGGGCAGTCCAGTGCGACTTTGATAAGCGCTAAAAACAGCTGGGTCTGCTGTAATCGTATATCTCAAAAACACCTAGACACAGTGGTTTTCCCCGATATCAAATCTGCCCATTCTAATCTTTCTCACTCCTCTCCTCTTTCACTTCAGTCCCAATTTGCTGGTGTCAGATCTGGAAAATTGCTGTGCTGTTTGGACAGAACTAAATCCTTCTTTGCGTTGATCTATGGCTTCGGTCTCTCTCGTCTTGTTCTGTTCGCTCCAGCCTCCCGTCGATGACAAGCTGCCTTCTTCTGCAATTACTAGAGGTGACAAATGTGTCGTTTGCAGGACACGGGTCACTATCACAGCTATTGTGACTTCACAAGGGCATGGAAGCCAACTCAGGAAAAGTGGGATCTACCCTAAACTCATAAACTTTCAAATCTTCATCTCTACTCTATGTGCCACAATGGATATTCATCTTTACACATTTTAACAGGCTTGCATATAGACTGCAAGGTCAATGGAAGCACCTGGAATTTCCAAAAGTGCCAGTTGTCAATGCAGCTTTCTCCCCTCACAATCTGAGACAGAGCAGGGCTGAGCATCTGCGCTGTCAGGGTTTGGGGGACATGAAGGAACAGTCAATCCAAAATAAGATGATAATGGGTTTCTTCCCAACTCTGCAAAACCAGGCTTCTTGCAAAATCTTAATCTGAGCCTCCTAAATTATGGTTTTCCTTTAATTTAACTTGCTTGTTATATCCATAATTGACAAATGCACTGCTAATCAATTTTAATCCAGTCACTAGGGCACACATAAACACCGTAATGGGACCTGCAAGACTTCGTAAATCAATCTGGACAGCCTCAAACAGTTTACTCACATTTTTTTCCCCTCCAGCCTTAACAAAAGCCACTCAAACCTTGTGTGTTTCAGTGACTCCAATATGATAGAGAATATTTATACATTTCTATGCCTTGCATGTTATCCAAAACATTTTGTAGCACATTTTTCTAACTTTGCTGACACTGTCAAAAAATATTATGTAACTGTAATTTGATCGCTTTATGTGTGCTGTCAGAAAGGATTATGTATGTAGAAAAGTGTCTATACAGCAGCAGAATAAAATTAAATCCAGCACAGAAGGAAGCCAGACTGTGACTTAGGTTCATAACACATCCATTCACATACATCCATCCTGGGAAGGCACAAGAAAGCAGGCCACGGTCATCCTGATGACAGTGATTAAAATGCAGCACTTATTAACATTGGATAAATTAAGCTATCACCTTGCCTTAGGCAGGACCTAAAATAGGGTAGAGTAGGTCTTAGCATTTTTTTCCTGAATATTCCACATAAAACTTTTCTGTTAATGTAGCGCAGCCATAAAAGATGTTTTAAGTTGTGCTAGGCATTCATCAATAGTGCCGACCTATCACCAATATTTGGTTATACCTATGAAGCTCTTACCACATTTCTCTGCGACACAGAGACCCGTCACAGAATATAAAATATTTCCTTAAATATTCATGGACCTTGGCCATAAACAGACTGCATTTATATTTGAATAAGCAACCACAGAAAAACACACAGATGCAGAGATGACATATAGTGCAAATGTTTAACGTTTTGCTTGGGTAGGCCCCCTTGGAAAGGAAAGAGGCAAATTTGACTTTCTGATATACTTGTGGCTGAGATTGCCATGGTAACTGGTTAGTTTCATCACAACATACTGCTCTGGTCAGCATGCCATAGGCCTTTGTGTTCTCAGCCAGTAAACTAGGCACTTAAGCTCAATTGCTCTAGCAAAAATATTCTGCTGAACAAATAAAATAAAAATCCAGTTTGAATAAAAGATTCAGCTAAGCTGCAGTCTTTTTCTTAATAATAATGACAACAAAAAGGTAAATCTCAAAAAAAAAAAAAAAAATGCACACATTTTTACTCTTTTTTTAGTCAAGGTGCATACTACACAGAGAATAAAATTTTCCAAAGTTGTTTCAAACTGCTGGTTGGCAACAGGAAGCATTTAGTGACTGAGCAAGTGAACATCACAATGCCACAATACAGCAGCAAGCCATAAATGCAACTTTTGTTGTATTTGCAGCATAGCCACTTAAGTACATTTTAAATATTTGCATATTAGAAATTAAATATTTTCTTTAATTTTGTCAGATTAAACCTTTGTATGGTTGCAAAAAATGAAGACAAATCATTATACAAGAAGTTGTTTAAAGATCTGTGCAAATAAAAAGATTGTTAAAAATGTACAAAAGTCTTTTATATCAAAAGTCACTTAGCATCAAATCTTCAATTTTTCTTCATTGTCTTCAATTATTTTCTCTTGAAGATTATCTTCAATTTTTTTGCTGCAGTATTTTCATGTCTTGGGTTTGTATAAACTAAAATATTGAACAATTATCAATAATTATCTCTTCAAGCGCTAAGTGTAACTTTTTATTGCGCTACTGAGCCAAATTTACCAGAGCCTAACCCTAAAGTAAAACTTTATCATACATAGCAGTTTAGATTTTTACATTATAGCAAAACTCAAGATCGCAGATGCGTATTAGACACACGGGCACGTATTTGTAATCTTACGGTAGTGTACAGAAAGTCAAATCAGTATCTCCTAACATTCTGGATATGGCTACATGAGAGTTAAGCACTTTGCATCAACACACTGAATGAACTCAGTAAACAAACAAATCCCATGATTAATTCAATATGCTTACACACATGGTAACAGCTAAGTGGAAAAAATACACAGTTTCTATTTATATTTTTTCTTTTCAAAAGATCTGTTCATCCATCCATACCGAAAACAGTTGAATCATTTCAACTTAAGTATACTGACCCCTTCCATTACAACACCCTCAATTACCCGCAATATGTGGAAAGAGCAGAGTTCTTAGCAACTGAAGCACCTCATACCGGCCTACTATAATAGGGTCAAAGCACCAGTGGCTGCCTATCTCAGAGGTTTATTTTCTCCCAGTTCCTTGGCCTGAAAGTTTTTTTGGTTTCTTTTCCTCAGCTGGCAAAGTCTGGCCACTACACCAACAAACAGCTGTCACAGTTTAGCTTGCTTTCTTTTATTGTTAAAATCTATGTGTTAAAAACAGTATGTGCAGTTTTACGTACATAGGAATATTGGTCAACTTGTTAACACCGCTATGTAAAAATAAACTGAATTTAATAAGACTCCTAATTTATACAGCATCTACTTGACATCATGATATCAGAATGACGTTTCATATTCAGCTATTACTGCAGTTTGCAAATTTCATCAAAATGTGCCAGTTGTGGTTCTAAGCATATCAGGGCTGCAAGCCAATCTGTGAGGAAACAGCCATGAGGAAGGGTATGCACTGAATGAATAGGTCATACAAAATTCTCAGCACCCTTGAGAATGTGAGAACCCATGAGAACCCTTTCAGAGTCTGGAATTAAAGGATTTAGTTAATGATTCAATCAAGGCAAACTCTATAAAAAGAAAATTGTACTCTTTGTCATCTGAACAACACAAACACTGGTGTATTTTCACTGAAATAACCTTCTCTCTATAAAGACCAATTTAAGTATTGATCCTTCTTCCAGGAATTGAAATACAGCCTTTTGTACAGATTTACGCTGATTTCTTGTTTCACAACAATAATCGGAAAAACCACCCTCCTAGCCTTTGTTGTAGCATCTAAATACTCTGTAGAATCACAGGTTGAGCAAAAACATATGCATATCTTCTCAAATGGCTGTACAATTCAGCCATCATCCTTGCGATAAGTTATCAAATGAAACTGAATAACTTCTATATTG
Source organism: Scleropages formosus (assembly GCF_900964775.1). Lineage (NCBI taxonomy): Eukaryota > Metazoa > Chordata > Actinopteri > Osteoglossiformes > Osteoglossidae > Scleropages > Scleropages formosus. The sequence goes on from NC_041816.1 coordinate 15,231,287, forward strand.
GGCACTCGTCCAAAAAATTTAAACATGGTTCCCATCTTAAAAAGTAAGATATTTTGGACCTGGCAAAAAGGTTACAGGCAAGCCTTTTGAATTCAGTAATGCACATGCTATTTTTACAGTGCTTGCACCTTACAGCTAGAATGCATATTCATTATACTAGAAGCTATTAGAAGTGTGCTTCCTTGTTATGACTGCTTTCTTCAAATGAGTCTTGCTGATATAGTCCTCTCTGGTGAATAAACCTCATAAATCAGCAGGTGCAAGAATGTTCCTCAGCATAAAACAGCACCAATGATGTACCTTAACCATCACCAGCCTTAGTAATAGTACAACAGAACTCCAAATGAATATTCATAATGGCTATCCTTTATAAGAATACAAATGAAGTCACAAAAGGCTACACATCCTTACTGAAGTTTCTGATTTTACTGATGTAAAAACCGAAAACAAATCATGCTAGACCTTTCCCACCTTTAATAAGATCTTGAAACAATGAAAAATTACTTTAATTTTAATAAAATAAAATTTAAAATAAAAAGTCTTCTATACCCTAGTGTCATTAGTGTGCACACACTTTACAATGGGTGTTGCTCTTTTCTGACTGAAGCACTCACATTGCAAATCACTTATAAAGGTAATTTCAACTCATCTGACATCAGCTGAAATGACTGAGTAGCCCTAAATAAAATCAGCTGTTCCTGAAGTATTTTCCAAAAGGTTTCTTGGTTGAATAGGTAAGGATAATCATGGTCTGTAAAGAGATAAACAGTCTTTGGGATCTTATTTTTGAAACGTGCAAATCAGGAAAGCGGTACAAAAGAAATTTCAAAGGCATTCAATATATCATGGAATGCTGCTAAGACCATCATTAAGAAGTGAAGGAAGCATGGGACCACCTGGACATTGCAAAGATCACGCAGTCCTCCAAAACCAATGACCAGCTGAAGAGTAAGCTCATCAGGTAGGCTATCAAAATGCCAGTGGTAAATATGGAGGTGCTGTAGAATTTTGGCAGTAAGTGGCTATTCCCTGTATATTTCTGCCATTTATTGTATGCTCCACAAGTCTGAGCTGTGGGTAGGTGGCAAGAGGAAAGCCATTGCTCACAAAAAAAGAACATCCCACCCCATTTCAAGTTTGATAAAAGAATCAGTCTCTCAAAACCATGTGGGAAAATGTCTTATGGTCTGATAAGACAAAAGTCAAACTTTTTGGTCACAATTCCAAATGATATGGTTGGCATAAAGCCAACACAGCTCATCACCCAAACAACAGAATACCAATTGTAAACAATGGTGGTGGCAGCATCTTGTTATGGGGATACTTTGTTCAGCTGGGGCAGGGGTTATGGAGGGAAAAAAAAAAAATGTATAGCTCCAAATACTACTAAGACATATTGGCATACAACATGTTGCCTTCTGCCAAAAAGCTGAAACTACAGAAGAATTTATTTTTTCAACATGACAACCACCAAACACATAGCTAACTCAAGCAAGGAATGAATTAGGAAAAGGAAGATCAAGTCCTGGAATGGTCCAACTAGACCACAGACTTGAGTCCTATTAAAAATCTAAAAAGGGCCATTTACAAGATATCACCTCACAATTTAACCAAACTTGAACTGTACTGCAAAGAATATGGTAAAACTGAAAAATCCCAGTGCACAGGTTCCTAGAAGTAATCATTTTACTTTTCACTTAAATGTTTCATGTCAGTCCAAAATGTCAGATTATGCATGGCCACCAAAATGTAATGAGGGTTATAGAAAAATCACCACTCCATCAGTTTGCAGTACTTTCCAAAACTATAGTTTGCTTAAAAAAGAAAGCCTTGTATGTTATCAGGAAAAAAAAATTGACATTTTTTAGAAGCGAAATTATACAAATGCTTGAATCTGAAATAGGTAATACTCCACAGGACAAAAAACTTCAGAGATTTATACTGAACTCTTCAAAAAGCAATACTAAAAGGTCTTTCATTATTGTAGAAAATTCAAGAAAAGTTTAATGCAGACACAAAGAGTATCTGTAAAACTGTTTTCATAAGTTTAAAAAAAGAGAAAGGTACTCTAGACCATAACAAAACAAAATCCCAAGAGGATGTGTGACCTTGTTCCAGGCTCAATTCAGAAGCAATTCTTTGAGAGTCAAGTGCTGCGCACAGCTGCATCAGACACCAAAACGCAGGGCCAGCAACATGCATGGTGTGCGCAAGAAAATCAAGCTTTCCACTGGATATCCTACCTTATCACTGCAGACTGCAATCACAGCAGAGCTTGCACAAACTCTTTAGTGTAATGTGCTAATTACAATTCAATTCATTCATTCATTTTCTCACCAAATTGTAGTACTTCCCCAGGCAGGAGTGTAGACAAGTGTGCAGCCCTATATACATCAAGTGAACATTCAGAGTGAATTGAGTTTAAAAACATACAATTCAGCTTAAAACAAATCACTGTACGATGACTCACAACCAATGTGCTCTATTAGATTTACTTTCACTTACAAATCTATAAATTCTACAGTGGAAGTAAGTAAGTGAATAAAAGGGGATTTTGTGGGTAAAATGAACTGGCAGATGCTGCAGTACCTTCTGAAAAAGTACAGACGGTAAGCATGAAACTGACAACTGGAAGTCACCAAATTTTAAAAAAGTACATAGACTAAATTAGTTTGAAAAAAATTAAGGACTATTTTCCACTTTCAGAGGGAACAGAGTGCAACATACAGTATTTTAACATGCAGCACATTTTAGCTGAACTAATGATTTCAGGGACAATGGTAATGGTTTCACATTTTGATGCTGACCATTAATTTTTTTTTCCAATGCAGCCATAAACCCTCTATAAAGGACTAAACAAAAATATAAGATTCCATCCTTTGTAAAAGTATTACAGTAATTAGAAATGAATAATGAATGTTTCATTTTCAAGCATGGATTATTAAACTAATACAACCTGCATTTCATTTATGGCTAGCAAAGTTTTTTTTTTTAAAAAAATGATGTTGATTTGTTACTGAATATTATCTCAATATTCTGTTTGCATTTAATCAATAACAGTAAAACCACAGAACACAAAAGAGGTTTCTTAAGAGGTAGAACAGTAATGTGGATTAGAATATTGACGACACCCTCAGGGTCTTCCAAAAATCTGTGCATCTACTTGTTTGAAACATTTAGCAATTAATAATGAAAGACCTCGAAAAGCCTGAAGTGAAACAGGGCCCTAGGGACTGCAGGCATCTGTGTACGAAGCAGTGGTCAATGGTAATAAAACAGCAGTTTTTCTGCAAAAGTCCTGTTGCCAACAAACCAGTCCTGATACTGATCTAACCAAGCTAAGCCAAATTCAAAAAACAGTGGAACTTCTGCTTTGGCTTAAAGCAGGGGCCTTTTACTGATGCTAGAAATTCAGTACTGAGAAAGGAAGCAATTATGAGCAAGTGAAATACGTAATAAAAGTCAGAAGATGAATGTCTACAGTAAGTCTTGGTATGTCTAAAACAGAAAAATGTTAGCATCTCTGAGAAGTGTTCCCAATGTTGAAGCAGTTTTTCCCTTCCCATGCTATTCACCACCCTTAGTACAACGGGAAAAATATGCAAGTCAGGGTTAAACGCTCCATCTTTTGTTTGAATTGCAGACTAGGCAGACCAGCAGTGTTGCAGTAACAGTCTCACATCATTTGTGGGGAACAACATCTTCCACACAGTACAGGTCCCTGAAGTTCTTCAAGTCTGTGCTCTTTAACTTTGGTCATGGAAAGAAATCTGAGATGATGAGACCAACAGCTGTAAGTAAAATGGAAAGTAAAGGCAAAACAAATAGAAACACAATGATCTTTCCACACCTACTGAGTAGAGGCCCGTGTAAGCAGGTGCTGGACATAGGCAAGACATGGTTTGACTGATCTTTAGCACATACTTATGCAGGAACAAAGAGTGCAAAAATAGTACAAAGTGAACTCTTATTTTTTCAAGAAAAGGGGAACAGAGGGATGGAACAGAGTAATAATAAGTTCATAATTACTGCACCAGACACAAGGGTATAATGGTACTGGAAATGCCCTAGGACAAATTTTCATTGGCCTGATTTTATGTCCATTAAAACATCCTGATTTCACCCACTTAACTATATCAATCATCTAGGTGGGGAATTGATGAAAGCAAAAATGTTCAGTGTTTTAGGATTGGAGCTGAGAAGATCAATATTATATTGATCTATATTGATGTAAAACACACACACACACACACATTTTCAGAACCGCTAAATTCCAGTTTAGTGACACTGGCCTGACTATTGTTCAACAACATTTCTTCTTCAGCTTGACAGAGTTATGTTTAATGATAAATATTCTAAGCAAACTGAAGATGCTAAGAATGGACACCACCTTAGTTTTTGCTTACATTACCTGCTGAATTGTGTTTCAGTGTGCATATCCTTATTTTCACTGTTCTGCTCCATTTGTGTATATTGGTTTAATCATGGAAATAAAAGGGAGGAAAAATCCTTTAAAAAAACCACCAGAAAAAAAAAAAAAAAAGAATATGTGCTCGGAACTAGCTGGTAATACAGTGAAACTGGACTGTCAACTTGTTGTATAAACGAATACATAATTATGAATCGCTTGTTCCACAAACTTAAGTTGCTCTAGACAAAGGCATAAGCAAAATGAAGGTTAATAAGAATGCACTATTATGATAAGGAAGCTGTTCTTAATAATGCTTAAAACAACAGTATTACGAGTGTTTTGGGTCATTTTTGAGTCAACTTTTGTCAGTCAAGGAACAGATGTTTCCCCACCAAAAATAATGGCTATAGCTTCATTATCAGAAGGCCAGTTTTTCAGATGACATTTCAAGAAAAAATTAGGTTTGGATATAAAGAGATATCGATGTAATGTGTACAGTAACTCAGCCTATTTTTAATAAATTTTTAATTTCCAATTTTGATACATATTTAATCACCAGCAAACCAGCATATAAATTCTTGATGTAAAAAAAAGTCTACAATTCAAGACTGAATAACATGAAATTCCTTAAATTTGTATTAAATTGTTATTGCTCCAACTACACAGAACGCTGACACAGCGGACAACTGTAATGTGTATTTGTTAAAAGCAAACCTCTTTGTAACAGAAAGCATTCAGTTATCAGATCAGTTACAAATCCTGTTCTTCAGGAATACCTGGACACCCTCCTGGAAGTTATTAGAAAGTGCTACGTGATCTTACCTCTAACCTTTTGACCCTGAGCTCTCACTATGTATGTGGACACACAGTATTTGCAATTTCTCGGTATTCTGTCTATCTGTATGCTATTGTGACCCTCCACTATTCATAAAAGCAATTTAAAAAAAATGCTATCATTCAGAACAGTACAATTTTTGCATACAAGGACACACACAGCAGTAGTGAAGCCAGGATAAATGATCTAATATTACCATTTTTTTTCTACCAAAAACACACATTCAACATGATTTAATTTTACACTTACAACAAACACAAGTAAATAAGCAAGTGGACCCTTTAAAGGATTTTCAAAGGCTGCTCTGTAGTATTACTGAACACACAGTCTAACTCCCCCACTGAGCTTCTTTGGTTCATATTTAAAGAATGCTTTTTGACCGCTCTTGATAGATATCCCTGCGGACTTCATCCTCCTGCCATATGGAGCACCTCTGTCAAATGCAGGTAGAGCTGCTCATATCCCCAACAGATGCAGCACATCAGTGCAACCGCCTCTGTCAAATCAGGAACATTAAACTGCAAAGAAACATTTCCCACGGTGCTTTAGAGGACTGAATTTTATAGCACGCTTATAGAAAGGGGATTTATATCAACTGCAAGTCCAAAATTTCTGGACGTGGTTTTAGTTTTGTGTAATATACATTAGTTTCACCTGTGAAAACAGAAGAGGTTTGAGTTGAGAATATTTGCCAAGAACTCAGAGCCCTTCTATGATTTACGAGGGAGACAGGAAACCAGAACTCAATGTACTTACAGCCAAGAGGCCAATGGGGGTCTCACTTGGCTCTGTCACATTACTGTACTATTTCAGCTTTTTTCCCCCTTCTCTTCTTCTGAATTAATCTCAAAGTTTCAACTGTATACCTCAGGGGGGCATGGCATGGCATCCTCTTGGAAGAAAAGCACACCCTAAGGAAAAACACGTTTGACACAAACATGTCAGTCTCATGTCATGGACAGGAATATACAGCTTCGCAGAACCAGACTACTACACTCTCCCACCTCTCCCCGCTTGGTGGTCCCATGCACAGCAGGTCCAAAATCATTAGTATTATAATCAAGTACTAAAGTTTTCAGTTCTAGCTCAGATGTGGTGGAATGACCTCATCCTCTCCCTCAGAATTGCTCAATCTCTCTCCAGACTTAAGGGTCTCAAAACTCGCCTCTTTTGGATTCACTTCTTCCGTGACCTCGTAAACGCATGATAAACTTGTGTTTGTTGTTTCTAATAATTTTTTTATAATTTAATAACGAAAAGCCCTATATGAGCTACTCATGTAATGTATACTGTTCATATGGTGTAATGTGACAAACTGACTATACGTAAGAATCACATGTGTATCCAAATCTCACCTTCTGTTGATGTAATGCACCTTTCCTATTGTTCTCAGAGATATACATCGCTTTGGAGCAGAGAGTCTGGTAAATTAATAAATGTAAGTTGAGGGGCCGAAAGCAACGGGAACATACCAAGCTCATCACACACACCTTTTTAAGCTGATTTCCTTCAATCCAACCCATCAAGATTGGAACAGTGACAAAGAAAGGACTTTTTTCCCCCAGCAGGCAGCCTCAGTATATACCAATACTGATTATTAGAATCCAGCAGAGCCATATGAAATCTGGACTGCAGGTTTTTTAAAATACATTAACAAAGTATAAAAAAAGAAATACTATTCCAAAATTTTTTGGCACCATAAATTAACCACAAATTATAAAAATATCTAAATATGACTGAAAGTCAGGCAAATGTAAAAATTACAACATGGATGCATGAAATAATATAAAAAGAAATTTAGTTCTTTTGGATACAGACATTGGTTTCTGATATCACAACCCAACAGATCCAAATGAAAAACTATGTATACTGCAAAGTCTGTATAATTGTGTGCCGTCACTGTAATATGATTTGAAATCTGATGACAATCACAAAAGCATTTGCAGACTTCATCAATGGCAATGTGTGATACCTGCTGTGTCAAGCTGGCTAAAATCTTTCTCTTCTAACCCTCTTGAAAGGAATAACTGTGCTTGTAGATGGGAGTGCGATACCCAATTATGTTAGATGCCCTATAGTGTCTGCTAAATAAATATATGTAAATGTAATCATTTGTGTGTCAAATGCCAGGTCAGGAGTTTAATTCCAAGTAGCACTGGACTGGTACTGCTTTAACCAATGTATGTTATCAACACAATATTTTATTCTGACAGACCTATCAGTAGTGGCTTTTATGACACCAAGACATTTATTTCAACATAATTAGTTTGCCTGAACAAAAGCAATGTCATAGCTTTGGGAGGTTCAAACATGCATGACCCATCAAAATAGTCAAGACAGTATTTCCCAACACTGCTGTGCTCAACACTTTCATAAACACGTATGCGAGTTACACAATCAAGATTTATTAAGTCGTTCTGCTGCGTTTGACTGCAAAAAAAAAAAAAAAAAAAAAAAACCTAGAGCTACAAGCTGGTAATAAAAAGCTTGCTTGCCATCTACAGAATTATAGGATTCAACAAATGCATATGCTTATTAAATATGCTGATGCAATTAAGATATCAATCTATAACTAGACAGGCTACATAATTAAACTAAAGATATATTTGAAAGAAATGCACAAGGGCATTCAAAGATTAGATGTAGCAAATGAAGTTGGACAAGGTCAGGCTACCCGCTTACAACAAACCGAAAGGCGGTTCATTAGCTAGCCAAACACATAATGGTGACTGATTATTTGCAAGGCACACAGTCGTTGAAAGTTGATGATAGACACGATTCAAAGATGAGCTTTTTATACTTCAAGGTAATTTTCTAATATTGTTAGAGAGAGGAATGACAGCATTTCTACAGTAAGCATTCTTTTAATGTGTTTTTTTGCAATTCATGCTTTGGAAAGGGGAAAAAACAAAATGAACAGTTCCTTATATGTACACATTTAACAGGCAGACATACCGGAAACATCATTGTCAACACCATTTCATCACCTTGCAAGGCTTCTGAACTGCAGATTCAGCAGTTGGACTGCTGAGGTTTATTATACAACTTTAGCGGCTATTGAACAACAGGAGATAAACCACAATGAAAATGTATTTACAAGTACCAATTTAATGAGGACCAATCTGTATATTGGAAAACTAGCAAATTTAAATTACAGCAAAAACAGTCTTTGAAGTTGAGGTTTAACATTTATTCATTTAGCACACGCTTTTCTCAAAAGAGACGTACATCTCAACAAAAAGGCAGTCTGTGCATTACATTAAGAGACATGGCAGCAGACATGTAACCCCTAAGTAAACCTAGTTCGTTACCTTCCACTTGATGCACCGACGTTCATCGCTCCAGTAGGTGCAAAAAATGGGGGATAGATGAATCCTGATAACCTAATAAATAGGTTTAAATTTGTTAGAATGACAACATACTGGTTTGTGTTCATATTTAAATATTATTAAGATCTAAAAATACTTTGCTGTGGACTAGTGTCCCATTCAGCATGTACCACTGCCAAGCATAGCGTCCACTGTTTGCAGGCCAGGCTCCAGACTGCTGTAACCCTGATAAGGACAAGCAACTGAGTCAGAGTACGAAATCTAGTAAAATGTCTTTCTAAATGGACTGTATTCTCAACTTATTAAAACAAATGGGTTAAAAAGTCTGTTCATAATTTGATTTTCTCAAAAAAAAAAAATACACCATAACCAATAAAAACTTAATACAGACACCCCTCAAATTATTAACAGGTTAGGTTGTGTAAAAACCATAGATAACGCTATAATGAATTAAAAACTTGCTGTAGGACTTATTTACTCCATTTACATTAACGTCTCACTGCCTTCGAGCCTATCCTGGAAATATGGAAATATAGAGTGTGAAGCAGACGAGATGCAGTGGGATGCCCACCCATTATAAGAATTTTCACATTTTTATTAACTTCAAGCTACACTGCAACCATTTTAAAATGACAAAAAAAAAAAAAAAAAAAAAAAAACTCCATAATCCCTATTTAATACTGATGGATTTATCCTATAAACATATGCAACATTTATTAAATTGGTACTGAGCAGCAACACAAATGCCAGACATGAGCTGTAAACACAGTTAATGCAAGTTGAATTAATCTAGTCCCACATTCCTACTCTGTTTGGGTGTGTTTTTCTGCCAGTTAACAGGCAACATAATGCAGGTGGTATTCATGCCACAAACTAATTTTTGGAAAGAAACAAGATATAATTCAAAAATAAATTCAAAAAAGTGTTTGTATCTTTGAAAATATGTGACTCAAATATCCATAACCCAAGAGCTCGGTCTACTGTCCAGTATGTAAGCCATCAGGATTCAAGACATTGCAGAACCTCAGATCGAAAAAAACCGACAATGGTCAAACTCTACTCCAGGTCGGAAAAGATGGGTCTCTCTGATGCCTGGGAACAGTGTCACAATTCTCATTCGGTGTATCTCTTCTATGTAATTAACTCAGCATGTGCAAATTAACAGTGACAAAATTAAAACTGTGCAGGCTCAGGAAGTGAGCTGGAGTACCTCCACAATACACTGCACTGTCCCTCTCAAAAGACTCTGTATCTCAGAGAGAACAAGCGATACGGGGCTCTAGTTGTATGGGGCCTCACGTCTGATGAGCCATCCACAGACTTGTGTGAGAACTGTAATCTCAAGCATGTCAAAGCCGATGCGTTATGCTTCATGATTTGGTGCAAATCTTGCACTGATGCCCTTCAGATTACAACATAATCTCGCGCTTTGCTTCCAATACCATGTCATGAGTTGTGGAAAGGAATAATTTTAATATCAAACACACCACAGGCATACTGACCACACCATTCCAAATACCAGCATGTACGATTCTTCAAAATATGTCCCAGTTGCCAATAACTGTACTACAGTAGCGCACACAATGGCAAACTAATTTATATTATGATTTTCTAATAACAGTTTCAAAAAGCAATGCAAAACCACAGGCTGCCTCCTTGCCTGCCAGGCAAGATGAAAAGTGAACAATCACCACCCTGACTGTGTCACAACCAGCGACAAGGGCTTCTCTCTAACATGAGGGGCACCGCAGCATTCTCTACCAGGACTGACCCCTTAATAAAAGGCCGCACATGGAGAGAAAAGGACAAATACAACGAGAATGATGAGGGTGCTGGGACTGAGCAGGTTCTTTGGAGTATGCTGACAGAGTTCGCCATAAATTCCAGCAGACATTTATTTAGAAATAAGAAAAATATGCAGGGCCTGCTGGTGTGTCTTTGGGTACCGGTTCCCCCACTGTGTTGGCTCATTCATTCTTCGTGCCTGTGTATTGGAGAATGGAGGGCAAGACAAAGGCTGGACTGTTTGAGTCCAGTGGAGCCCAGGAGATGCAAGAACTGGGAAGGGTTGGGGTTGGGGTTGGGGCGGTAGCACAGGGCAGGAGCCTCCCTCTCTCACTCAGAACTGCTGAATCTCTTTCAACATTCAAGAACCGTCTCAAAACACCTCTTTGAGACTCACTTTTCCCCAGATCCCCTACGTGATTGATAAACAAGGACTATATTTTTATTAAAAAAAAAAAAACACTATGTGCAGCTACTCATGTAATGTGTACAGACTATACAGTGGTATGAGAAGCTGAACGCACTCAAGAATTACATGCCTGCATCTAGATCAGGTGAGAAGTGAGTCAGAAAGAGGTGAGCTTGAAAACCACTCAAATGTAGAGAAGTATGCCCTGAACATCAAATTTAAGCAGAAAACTTAAAACTGTCACATTTCAAAACAATGTGTGCAAACACAAAGAGAAAAAAAAAAATTGATTCAAGTTCAACCCACAGTTTAGCTTCACGTATCAAGTTGCTGCAATATGTCAATGTGAATATTACACTATTTCACTCAAATGTTGTCTGACTACCATCCAACTTCATGCAGATTGATGCAAAAAAAAAAAAAAAGTTACCAAAAGCAGGGCAGAACTAAGAGGAGTCACTCCAGGGCTTTTCCAAGAGGACTTACCCCTGAGCGATCTGATGAAACATCTTCCTTTAAATCCAACCATTTCAATATATAACCTTATAATTAGTGCATTACTCAGAGCTGCTCTGTTCAGAACTATCCCAGGTAACATTAAAGACTTTTGTGAAGCATCGCCCCATTCTCACTCTTGATATATTCATTGTTTTCTCAGTAGGTGTAAACATTGTTGCAGGACAATACACAGATTTGTGATATGACATCCCCTTAGACATTCACACAACTGTTAAACATCTCCTGGTGTCATCAACTTACAAACTTTGTAACTTGATTTGTTGGTAATTCCAACCAATGCGCCACAATAAACAAAAGTTTAACCACACAGACATCCCTCAAATTATTCATGGGCTACAAAAATCTAAAATGATTTTGATCTACTACCAGACACAGAAACACAGGTCACCTTTGCCTTGCAAGGAAGTTTTGAAAATAGAAAAGAAAATTAACTTAAAAATTAACAAACTTATATTCCAAAGTTTGGAGCGTGAATGTTGGTAACACAACAACCCAGTGCATCTGAAAGATGTTCCACTGCTTTTGATGGTGGTGCCCAGAAGGGAATCAGGACAAATCATAACATCCACCTGACCAATTATAAGCATTAAGGATCGTTAAGCACACAACAGGCTTTTTACTTCCTTTCACAGCACAAAAAGCTTATAGTAACACATACACAGTTATGCTTTATTTTCAGGTATTATTTCTCTAAAAGATTGCTGTTAAGGAGTGACTTAATGGCTGAGACTTTTATTCAGCCTATTGGCTGATGACACAAACACTGCCATGTGTTGATTTTTCCTGAAAGGTGCAATTTACAGAGTAGTATCACATCTGTGGTGCGGAACTGTGATGCATCTCATAGAAGAAATTAAAAATTCAGTGCAACACACAAAAACCTTAGAGACAGGATGGAAAGATATTGCAATAAATTCCACCTGAAAATTCTGCTGTGGCAAAAATATTTTAATTTTGTTTGTTTACCTGGAAGTGATTTGACTTATAAAAAAAAAAAAAAAAAGTGTATTTTTGCCACTGCCTTCCGTGTGCATGTATACACATGTGTTATATCCATATTGTACCTTTGATAAAATGATAAGACAATGACCAGGACAACAATATTGCAACTACTCAAGGAAACTACAAAGCAGGGAAATACTGCATTATTTTACTCCATACTGTGACTGCTGCATGTCCAGCTGTTGTGACTCCAGTAACATCACTATTGGAGGCAACAGCAGAAAATAGTCGGAGAACTGCTGACTAAAGACCTCCTCCTCGCATCACTCCCTTGCTATAAATATGCAAAGTTAGCTTTTCATTAAATATTCAGTCTTTGCATATATTTTAATCTTTAAAAGGACAAGTGATCTACAATTAATTATAGGTGATAAGAGTGCATCCATTCTTGTTTTACTTGACTTGAATGCAGCTTTAAATTATGTTTACAAGATATAATGCAGTGCCTACAGCATTACGTAGGTCCTAGATCCATGCTAAAACTGTGAATTTTAAATGACAAGAACAGTGTTTTGCCTTGAACGTGAATCAGAAAGGGCAAGACCAAAAAGAAGATTAAAGAAAATGCTCCATTCTTGGTCCATTTGTAAAATCACTGCCAAATATGTGGAAATTTATTGTTACGCAGATATAAGATGATACACAATTGTTTATGATGATAAACAAGCTGCCAATTCTCTGCAAAGGTGAGCATCAAATGTTAACTGGATGTTACAAAATTTGTGGTTAACTGAAAATGGACATAAGGGAGCAACATTAGATTCCGTGGCTTTAATAAAAACTGTTATAATTCAAGACCTTCTGCTGTAAAAGATAAACATGTCAAAAATTGGAATATTGTTCCAGGTACAGATCTGAGCTTTTACTTCCACATTCAGAAAATAACAAAAGTTTCAGTCTGTCACCTTAAATAGGAAGATTTTTCATCCCGGAAGATACACAAAGAATATATAACTTTGTGACAAGTTAGACTGTGTGCTTTTTTGTTTTTGAGAAAGCAAAAAAAACTAATCAGCTGCAATGTCCAAAATGCAGCAGTATGTATTTTAACATTGGAAAAAATCACTCCATACTGCAGACACAATGAAGCACCATGATTTCGAAACACGGTTCCAGAATCTGCACCATTCTGAGTCAACCATCAAATTCTCTGAGACAACAAGGGCGAAGCAGGGACTGAGCAGACCACCTCCACATCCAGGAAGCCTAAGCAATGTCTGTCCTTTCAGGTGACCAGGTGCATAGTTCCAGATTCTTCTCAGACATGCTGGTAAACGAGTGAGCACTGATCTCAATTTAAAGTTGACACTTTGTCAAGGGTCTCGGCGATATCGCACCTGGCTGAGTGGAAAAATTCTCTACAACTCCACTGCAAGCAAGCACTGATGAAAGTGTACTAATGTGAGAGAACATTGCTGTGCCATACCTTACCCCTTTTTAGGCAAAGTACAGGTGGTCCCCGACTTACAATGGGGTTACGTTCCACAAAACCCATCATAAGTCAAAAATATCCTAAGTCGAAAGTGCATTTAATACACACCTCTGAGTGACAGACTGTGAGCTGTGGTTCTCTGCCGCTGCCCAGCATCGCGAGAGAGTATCACACCGCATATTGCTTGCCCAGGAAAAAAAAATCCAAATTCAAAATCCGAAGTTCGGTTTCTACTGAATGTCTATTGCCAGCTCACCATCGTAAAGTCGAAAAAAATCGGAAGCCGAATCATCGGAAATCAGGGACCACCTGTACTTACAAACTGAATATTATCTCTGCTGTGGTAAGAAACAGTCGCATGCTTAACATGACAACACAGAAAGAATATTTAATATTATTTTAATATATTAATTTTAATTTAATAGAATATTATAACATTAAAAAATCTTGACGTTATTAGTTTAATACTATTGAGTAAACACTGTACATGGATTTAGACAAAGCATCCGCTTAATGAATGAAGGTCAAGACAATGAAAAAATCCTGTTAATGTTAAACCTTTACATTGTACTAATATTTTCAGAGCACAGAATAAAAGATTTTGTTGGTCACTGAGTATGTGTGTAAAACAATTAGTGTACTGTAGTGGTGACCAATGCATGAAAAGTGAGCAATCACATGAGAGGTTATGAATACAGAAATCAAACTATCAACTGGGTCTGTAACCTAGGCAACCCAACAGCGATGGAAAAGTTTAGAAACGTGTCTATATCTATGCATAAATGTGCTTTTAACAGATTGCTCTCATGTGTCCTTTACCTTAAATGTGTCTCAGTGTGTTGTGAAGCACAGCTGACAAAGCCAAAAAAAGAAACTACTCCTACCCAGACAACTAGAATCCCCAACAAAATCTCTGCCAACATAATAGCTTATATTTATAACCCCAACAAAAGTGTGAGAAACTGAAAATACCAAAGGAGGATGCCATGGTTTAAAAATGTACAAATGTGATACATCGGCAAAACCTTTCCTTTAATCATGGACTCGCATTGTTTAAAGGCAAATATTAATATGTACCATTTGAAATGTACAATATTTCACCATGATTTTAAAAGTCAAGAGTGCCTTTAATTGTCATTTCAACCATATACAGCTGGTAAAGTACACAGTGAAGCGAAACAATGTTCCTCCAGGACCATGGCGCTACATAAAACAACAGTTACACAGACCACATACAAGACTTGTGCTAACAGTGCTAGACATTACAACATTCACTAAAACAGGACAATAGGCGCAATAACGGACAGTTCAGCACTGACCAGTGTGCAAGTTGCAGTACATCAGTCCAGGCCCTGAGTGCTGAGGAGTCTGATGGCTTGGGGGAAGAAGCTGTAACACAGTCTGGCCGTGAAGGCACGACTGCTTCGGTACGTTTTGGCAGATGGCAGCAGGGTGAAGAGTTTGTGCGAGATACTAAACAGCTTACTAAATGTGCTGTAGAATTGCAGATACTAAACATTTTGCTTAATTCAGCAGAATTAAACAATTCTTCTGTAATTATGGGAAAGCTGCTAGTGTAGTGGTTAGAGTTAGTGCCTTTGGATCCAAAGGTCAGGGGTTTGATACCCACCTCCAGTTGTGGCAACCTTGAGCAGGGTACTTACCCTAAATTGGTCCAGTAAAATTACCCAGCTGCATAAATGGGTACATAATTGTCAGCTTGTAACTGTAATAACTGTAACTTTAACATTGGAAGTCACTTTGGAGAAAAGCATCAGCTAAATGAATAAATGTAATTATCTGAAGATGTGTTCAGATTCCCCTGACTACTAAACATTGTCTGTATGTTTAGAGGTATGCAATAATTCAGCAAATCCACAGCATTGTTTAGTACTGTTCAGAGCGAACAAAATTTGTGACTGAATAGCACAAATGTGTTCCTGGTCATGTTGCTATAATACTAATGTTATAGTAAACGGGAACAAAACTATGAGGCAAAGATCCAGTATGACCCACTATTAAATTAAATAATGAAGTAGAAGTGTTTTAATGCAGTTTTAAAAAGGGAACTGTTTCTGTTAATCACAAAGGGCATCTGCGCAATACATATTTGCAGCTCATACCAAGAGAAAATCATGAAGGCACGTGCAAACCAAAAAAAAAAAAAAAAAAAAGCTGGTGGGGGGGACACAAACTGAGCATGGCTCAAGCACCAAATGATGCATAAACAAACACAGGATTTTGTTAAAAGATAATTTTTTAGATAAAATCTGCCTTTGGGTTTTGTCTCACATGGCTGCTTCCCTTCTTGTACTGTGCAAGCATTGTCTAGTTAGTCTTTATGCTAAATGATGTCCAAATGCTCTGGAGTCACCATAGAAATAGCTGAAACCCTGGCAGAGTACTCAGATGTGACCCATTTCCCCACATCCCCCGGTCACCTAGGAGACGGCCTGTTGAGCAGCGCACCCTTTTCCTGGGACATCATGCCAACCTTCTAAATCCCTGAATTCTCTTCAGGAAAGCTCAGAAAACACAAACCCTTCCCAGAGAAGAGCTCTCTGAGCAGGAAACAACAGAACAATTAGTCTAAACACTCCATTTTCCAGCCGGCAATAAAAACTATATAATTTACTTCAACTTTACCAGCATGAATTTATGCTGATGAATACTTCCCATTTGTTGGCCAGAGTACAACTTTTACATCAGAACAAAAAGAATTACTGAAATGACCTGTTATTTAGAAGCAGTTTGTACAGAAGAAATTTCTAAAACTGTTCAGTTAATCCTGAAGATTCAAATACTGTATCAAATCTAACACAAAATCAAAACAAAAAAATGTGCTTATCTCCTCTATATGTCTCTTAGAAACTGTAGAGTCAGCTCTAGTAGAGTTTATAATAGTCATCCAAATAAAACATGTTAAAACAAACACAGGTAGTCATTGCCTGTACATCAACAAGATATACTGCAGTTAAAGGCCTTATGATAAATGGGATACAAACTGAACAAGAAACACAAAACAATGAACACAGCCAAACTATGAAAATAACTGGCATCTTAGACCCTAGTATGATTACATAATATGGTGAGCTCTACAGCATCAGTCTCTTGGCACATGACATCCTTGCTTTGTGGATTACCATGTTTTCTGCAAGAAGCCTTAATATCAAGACGACGTATTTCACATATTCAGCTCTTGCATATTGGTGGGAGCTGATAAGCATGAGGCCTGTCTAAGACATATCCATCCTACTTTTATTCTATATTAAGCTCAAGCTGTTAAAATAAATCTCTGTGAAGGGCCAGCTAGCCTCCGAGGATTATTATAGATGAGATTTTTTCTCCAATTCCCAAGACCACCTCTCTCCATAACCCCAAATAAAAAAGTGACATAACTGTGAGATTTTAAAAGCACAGTACTTTGATTAGTTTAAAATTAAGAAACATTTTCAACAATACAGCAAATAGAAACATATTTTAGATTAGAAAGTGTGATCCAAAGTAAAAACATCACAAAAGAGGAGGTCATTACTAAAGGAAAATCCATGTATGAGAACAATACTGACTGTAGAATGGCTTTGTACTGTAAATTAAATAAATTCCACATAAGACACAATGTAATGGTGCCAGTATGTGGCTGCCTCAGTTTGTCCAGATGGTGCCGAGATTTAATCAGCCAGAAAGGAACAGCATTTTTAGACAAAATAAGCTGCAATTTACAATCAGAAAATCTGACAAAACCTTCACAAATTCATTTTCAAGTAAACAACCTGTACAAAAGAACCAGATGTGAAAGAGATGGTATGTTAAATAATACATACAGAGGATTAAATCAGACCTGCACTGTAGTGTGTCAAGTCCTAAACTAATGAACACAATTGGGACCAGAAGTCTGTAGCTCAAGTTGTTCGTAGATACAACTACTACATCACTATCAATAAAAGCTTAATAAATACAGATATCCCATGTGTAAAAACCTCTGATAAATCTATCATGAATTAAAAATTCATTGTAAGACATTTCTTTATTCTATTTTCATCAACTTGTTTGCAAACTGCTTTTGTTATGTAATATTTGTGCATTCTAGGGCCTATCCTGGAACCTAGGGTGTGAGACAGGGAACGTCACTGACGGGAGGCTAGCCTTTTGCAAGATTTTTTTTTTTTTTTTTTTTTTAAACTTGGAACCTTAGCAACATTCATAAGCATCTGGCCACTTTGCCTTTTTCTATACAATCAAACATAAGACATTCAAGAATACCTTTGAATTTTAGTGCAAACCAAATGCTATTTTCTCAAGAATAATAATTTAAAAACTCCAAGTCATCAATACGGAACTCTGGGTCTAGACGAAGTACATAACAGTAATCTGTTAGTCCATGACTTCTTGTTTAAAAAAAAAAATGTCATTTAATAACAAAAGAAATTGGGGACAAATCAAATCATCCTTGTTTCTAAAAAGTTTTTTGAATGGTTGGGCAAACCCTGTTCTATTAAGTGTATATTGTATCACATTTCCAAAATGGTGCCCAGAACAGCCTGGAATGACATGGAACAGCCATACATTTAAAGCACAAGTGAAATGTCTCTGGGAATGACATTGGAGTAAGGGAGATTTTGTGAATGAGCTTTCTTCCTAAATGTATAGGGTGGTGTAGGCAGGAAAGACTTCATAACATACACATAAACCATTCATAATCTCTAAAAGACAACTCAAGGTTGTGTTTCCACGTCTCTCTTGAAGCATCGTAACAACCAGTACCAAAACTTGTTGAAACACTATATAATGATAAGATCATACCCTTGGAATTGATGAGTGCAGTCCATACTGGAAAAACCAAAATTATTTCTTGGGCTAACGAAATTTACCATTGTTTAATCTGGGAATATACAGTAAAACCCTGATTTAACGCACCCTGATTTACCATGAATTCAAAAATAATGGGATGGTTCATTGTACCCTTTTTTGCTCTTTCTGCAAAGTCAGAAACTACAGAAAATGTATAAAATGTGAGAAAAGATCAAAAGTTGGTAAAGTTTACAAACTTAGCAAACAGTCTTACAGCGTGAGTGGGTTAGAAATGCTGAAATGCCTCTCAGACTTACAGCTGTCTGTTTTGGGACCCGCCATCAATTCATTGTCGGCAAATCACACTTACCGAACTTTGACGTTAGTTTTAGAATACTTTTCTAAACTAATATTAAAAAATAAAAATTTTAAAACATCCAGACTAAAAGTCAAACAAGACTAAAAGTCAAACTAAAGTTGCACGTGACCTGAGGATACTGGAATCAACACTTCGTGGCTGGAAATCTCAAGAAGGAAAGTTGCACAGATCACTTTGTAAAGTTGAAGAAGCAGGACTAAAAGCTAAACGCCCGAAGACAGTCAAAGATGTCAGTCTCATTGACTCCCCGTACGAGTGGTTCGTTCAAGCTCGCTCAGAAGGCCGTCCAATTTCCGGGCCTATTCTCAAAACTCAAGCCAAGAAGTTTGACAAGCAGATCAACAGAGAAAACTCGCAGTTCAAATCTAGCAATGGATCGCTAGACTGGTTTAAACACCGTTACGGCATTTCTCAAGTGTTAGTGTCTGGAGAAATTCACTCTGCCTATTTTATTTTTAAAAAATAAACTGTAAATGATTGCTAATATGCCACCGTAGTTAGTAGTGTTTACACATACAGTATATTCTCTGAGATGTACGTCGCTTTGGAGAAAAGCATCTGTTGAATAAATGTAAATGTGGTTATGAATGACTGTTAGCAAACTGAGTAGAATGAGAGCAAAACGAATTTTTGTAACGTGTGAATGTAAACATGTGGTTTTAAGCCCAAAGCACCTTTTGTTGAAGTAAAAAGATTTAAGAAAAATTTGTGTTTTAATTTCTACTGTAACAACAACCATTAATTCATGGAACTCTTTAATTCAAAGGTAATACACTTGCCAGAAAGTAAACGTGCAAAAAACTAGTCAAATAGGGCAAAAATAGGGGTGATTTAGGATGTTCGGTCAACATTTGGTCAGTTCAAACGCTGATTTTCTTGAACCCCGATTCAGTGCGAACCCGCTTTTCGCGATGACATTTTATGGACCCAAACAATCGCATTATAACGGGGTTTCACCGTATGTCCAACAACCTTGAGAGCAACAGGATACCATAAGGATGGTGCCTTTTGGATCTCCAGGTATCTATTAATGTCTCTCCAAAACTTGAAGCGTAGACTGACTCATCCCATGAAGATGTGAAAATAAGATGAAGAATTTTGCACAGCAACCTATAAACAATCAAGACCTTTTAACACTGTGAAACTGAGCTGAATTAAGTTGACCATACATTCCAATTCTGTCTGAATGTGGAAACAAAGGCAACATTCACTCTGCAACAAATTTCTGAAAATGGACAACTGAAGAAAATACAACTAAACGGAGAAATGTTTGCCTTACAAAATTTGTAACACTGGAGTATTGCATTTAAAACCATAAACACTGCAGTATTTGAATTATGACTCATAAGTACCATTATCGATTCACTGCGAATTCTTGCAAGAACTTGCATGGACGTCTTAAGGAAAATTGCAGTGTGGAAAGTGACTACCTACACTAAACTTTTATACTCAATAAAACAGTATAATATACCCAAGACCAGACAAACAGTAACTTACATTTATCTCCCATTCATTCATGTAAGGTTAATCGTGTTGCTAGGAACGCAACATGCAAATTTCTATTGCTTACCAACACCGTACAGATAAAACATACTGATATAAGACCTGGAGACTGATTTGTTCACTGAACTGGAAAAATGCCCTCATCACAGTAATTACTATACACCGTAATTAGTGAGTAAACATATACCACCGTGAACGTAACAAGACAATGGGTCTGGTTGATATAACACAAAAAATATAAAAAACACTGATAGTTCAGGTCAAGTGTTTCTTTCTGGTTCAAACTGTCTGGCAGAGAGACCCAGTTAGACTGATTAACCAAACATTTCCAGCAGACCTTAGTGTTACAAGAAGGTGACTGGGGCGATGAAAGCACATAACACTTATAACCCATTCACAGGATCAACAGTTAAACTGCTACTTAAAGAGTTAACATTTCAAATGTGATTATAATTTCAGTTTTTTTTAAAAAAAAAAAAAAACTATTCAATCCATTCATTTTCAGTAATGAGAATCCAGAACCATTCTCAAATAGTGGCTAAAGCTAGGAAAGACCTGTTACAGTACACTAGTTCATCGTTAAGAACTCAAACAGAAAAATATATATACACATTCACTTACACAAACACTACAAGAAACACTGAACTGCCTCAAAAAAGCAACTGGGTTCCCTGAAAGAGATTTTTTTTTAAAAAAAAAAAAAAAAAAGAAACCCACCACAAGAACCAACATCATTCATTCAACTAGCCTAAAACCTCTATTTTAAACATGAAAGGCTAAACAACTTTCTGAACTGGCCAGCACGAACACGTGCACAATTTTCATTTCAAGAGCTGCGTGCTCTCCCGTGACAAGTCAAATCATGGGAAGTCAAAACAAGGCAGCTCCCAAGAGCAAAGACCTGGAGGACCAATAGATTCCAGGCTGTACAGAGTGGTCCTCTCTGCAGTCCAGCTAAAAGGGCGCATCTGCAGTTCAAATGTGACCTAGAGATGTGAGGAGCCTCTAAATATTCTACTGAGGTATTGCAGCATATGAGCAAGGCTGGCTGAGGTGACAAGGAAATAACAGTAAAGACAGAATGCAGCATTATTAAATAAGAACAAAGGCCAATTCCATTCCCTGTGGCCTCAGCATAGGAGAAAGTAACGTGTACTTGCCTTAAGACACTCCTCCACTTTTCACTTTCAAGGAAAACACAGTACTACATAGACCCTTTATATACCACGGCCCTGTACAATGACAAACTGCTACAATGACCTGTGGAAAACAATACCTTTTCACACAATGAACCCATTTCAGTGCAACAGCATTTTCGCCAACTCCAGACATGTGCTTCATACAATCTTAACATAGATGCAGCAGAGAGTACAATGGCACGCATGCATTTCAGTCAATCCCAGACAGGTGATTCCGTATATGACAACAATGGTAAGAAAATTGAACTTATGTTCCGTAGTTAACTACGTACCGAAAAAAATTACGAGAAGCTGAAACCAAAACGGGACACTTAGTATCACACACATTCTCAACCGATCACAACCATCAATTAATATAAATCTAATATCACAACTGAAAGAGCAGACTCGGTACTACTATTATTTAGCTGATGCTTTTCTCTGAAGTGGAAGGATTTAACCTACTTACAATTATTTACGCATTTTACGGTAAGGGTCATTTTTACCGGAGCGAGCAAGGCTTCTGAAGCAGAAGGTGTGGATTTAAATTTATTTCCTTTGTGTGTGATGTGGCAGCTCTTACTACTACTATATTACATGCTGCCGCCATACGGCACGTAAGAGCACAATGTCTGCATGCTTTGCACAGTGAGAGAGACAGGGAATAATGCTGGGAACTTCATATCATAAACATTCATGAGCCAAATTATCAAACTGTCTCTGTCCTGGGTGCACCCTGTCTCGCACCCTATGCTTGCAGGGAAGACTCCAGATCCCTGCAACCCTGAACTGCATAAATGGCTGATGATGAATGAAGAAAAATATTATATTAAACAGCAACCAATTAATAAATTGTTATAAATATCAAATTTTTTGGTGTTACTGGCATGCATACATATACATTTTACAGTGGTATTTCAATTAATTTTAGGTGACATTTTTTCAGCTTGGAAGTTATTTTTCTTTCCATAAGAAATAATGTTAATTTAATCCCCTGCAAACAGAAATTCACCTAAAGCACGATTTCACGGAACAAATTAACCCCATTATGTGAAGAATGGATGTATACTGAAGAAGAGTCTCCAAAAAAAAGCTTGCGCAGATGTATAGCATAAAGCAAGACCGGGGTATGTCAAAGAACGGGCAGAAAATGGCACAGATGTTAAGGCGGCTTACGAAAACAATTCCACTTATCATGAAAACAGATCCAGGGGGACTGACTCTCAGCAGTTAGTGGGAACAAAATATCTCAGGGAGAAAAGGTGACCTAGTTCTGCCTTTCGCCGTTTGCTCTCCACCTAGGTGTCCTGGTATCCTGAAGGTGATCATCAGAGCTCCGGCCTGGGAAAAGCGCACCAGTAAGGGCCAAAGTCTCCGTTCTACATTCTAGAATCAGAGAGGCAAGGGACTGGTTGGGAAAACCGATGACAAAGCGAGCAAGGAAAGTGGCCACCTCTTCACAAGACTGAAGACACGAGCCAGCACAGTGTGGTCAGCACCCCGTCTGCAATGACATCATCCTCCCAGATGCGGATCACCGCTTGTCGCTACCGCTCATGACTACGGCTCACCTGCTGGCCTGGCAGCTCACTTGACCTTCTTTGTGCAATACTACCATTCAGCTGCAGAGACTGGGGCTCAATACAGTTCGATTCTGAGAGGCCAATAAACAAATTTTCATTCACGAAGAATTTACTTTTGATTCAACCTAATCCATTTTGAGCCAAGCATAAAACAAGCATTGTTTTCATTTGTTGTTTTCATGTGAGAAAAACATCTCATCTATAACAATGTACAAAAAATTACAGGATAAAAGAAGCAATTATTCCCACAGGGAAGAATGTGACCCTTCTAACAAAAAATATTAACTTTAGTTTAGTCTTTTTAAAACGCGGGGATAAAAGTATGCTTTTTATCTGTCAGATCTAAGACACGTGGGGCCAATGAAGGTCTTGATGTGAAGCAGACACTGCAATAGCAGTACAAAAACCCCTAAGGAATTGTCAGTCCAGGATGAATTCTACAATCGCTGAGCATCCACACATGGATGCGAACAAACTGATTCTAAATGATTCTGATGAGCCTTCTCCTTTACATTCATTTGTAGTTAAACTGAAACAAAACACCAAAAAAAAAAAAAAAGCATGGCTTATAGCAAAGGTAAAAATACATAAAGAACTCCAATTAGCAAAAAAATGTGTAACTCTCGATACAAGCAAGAATTGTTCTAAGCTGGAAACGTTCGTGTATCAACCACAGCACTAATATGAAAAACAGCAAAGTGAGCTACTGTACATTGTGGGATTTACCAGCGATGAGAGAGTAAATACAATGCAAAGAGAGACACACACAAACACATTAAAACATCATGCTAAAAGGAACTGATAAATGCTACAGCAAGAGGGGTCTGAAAAACAACATTATTTAAAAACAGCTCATACACAGCAGAGCAATGACTTCCAGAAGACACACACACACACACACACACACACACACACACACACACAGGCTGAAGGCGCTTGTCCCAAGCAGGGTCGCGGCGAACCGGAGCCTAACCCGGCAACACAGGGCGCAAGGCTGGAGGGGGAGGGGACACACCCAGGATGGGACGCCAGTCCAATAATCATAAGCATCATTACTTATTTCATGTACCTTATATTGACCGGCGAGATTGAGAATGAGAACCATTAGATAATCAGTATGAATGTGAACACTTTCTACTTGCTTTCAACGGAGCACATTCATGTGCAGGCCTGATTCTCCATATGTCCCATTTATTGAGTTCCCATAACATAAATACCTACTTATAAACTGACAGCAAAAAAAAAAAAAAAGAAAAAAGAAAACCCATTCTGAATAAAAAACTGAAATCAAATTTTGTGCAGAACAAAGGTCAGCGTACTTTCTTGCCCTCCCCACCCCCATTTATTGACAGAGGCTATATTCTGTATACCAAGCAGAGCCAATGCATTCATTCACATTAATCATCCCACCCAGCAATTCAAAGCTGTGTCCTTCAGTAAAGGCAAACCAAAATAAAGCAATCCATCCCAAGTTGTACACATGTCGCAGATATACTACTAAAATACCATTTTCACCACTGACCAGCTTAAGTATGAACGACAGTATTTGCACAAAATCTTAAGATTATAGTCATTTCTCCACTATCTGCCGATTTAGACTAAATCGGCCCAGAATTGATATATGAGAAAATTCCTCAGATATAATTTGGGAGACTAAAGGGTTTTTACATCACACATGTATAATGGATAAGAGGGCACTTCTGTTACCCAAAAAAACTCAGAACAGTTGACTGATGGTGCAGTATTGCTAGAAATACTCCTTTGTTGGACATTATTAAAAATAGAAAGGACGACATAAAATTATTGCTAAATCACATGACTCCCGACTAAATACCTGCACAGATAACATTAAGAAACGACCTGACATTGTGACAATCACGCTCAACAAAATCACGAGAGCCAAATTAGAGGATGAGCTTCCTTTGTTGCTTCTCACGGACCTAAATGATGGAGCCGCGGTTTTGCTTAAGAACTTCGCGGTTTGTGGGTTTTAAAAAGTTACGGAGGCTGTGACAGGAGGAGGAGGAGGAGGGTTACTTCCCTCCCAGAGCAGAGCTAACCTTGACAGCGTGCCCTGCTCAACAGGGCCATTCATTGAAAGCAAGCAGAGCGGAGACGGTTCCCAAAAAAATAAAAGAGAGAAAACCGGAGGCAAGAGAGACACCCCTTGTCAGATTTCGTGACATGGAATGTAACGGTAACCCTCTCTGTCCCCTCAAACATCACATGTATCACGTATGTGTGACATATGAAGCTACCGGCCGCCCGTGGTTCGCCGTGAGCACCATTAACACGGTGCGCAATGCAGTTAAATGAACAGCGCTGCTATTCGCCACAGAGAAACACGGAATCCGAATAATATAATATATGGGAGGAAAGGACGACCTGTTTAACAGCGTTAAAACACACACACACACACACACACACACACACACACACACACAGTCAGTGACAGTGGCACACCTCTAGCACCGATGCGTTTCGCTGCCGGCAGAACAAAGGCTTAATTGTCAAATTCACCACCGTCTGTCGGGGGGGGGGGACTGTGTGTGTGTGTGTGTGTCGTGGCTGTAGCAACAACTGGTACGTGTGTGTGTGCGTGTGTGTGCGCGGGTGGCGGTTCAGCGTTTCTATCCGATCGCGGCAGACCGACCTGGATGGTGCAGGTGTACTCCGTGTCGTCCAGCAGCCTCACCGTACAGCTGTATTCTCTGTCCAGGTTCCTGATGCTGCCGCTCATCAGTCGACTCAACATCTTCCTACACAATCGCTCGTCTGTGTCTGGGACCAGAACAATAAACGGAGCGCAGCATATACAACTAATGTTACATTTAAACGCCTTCGTCTGCTCAGCCGGCCGAGGAACAGCATAAGTCGGCGGCCAAAACGCGAGTTTTGAGCATGCTTATCGCGTAGACGTGAGATGAGCGCCCGTTTTCGGCCGTAACGCCGTTGCCGAATTAAACATTCAACAGCGAACGCTCGCAGCTCGCAGCTCAGCGCTCGTGGTTTGAGACGAACCGGGGCGGGGCGGGCCTAGGCGCGCGCGCCGTGACGTCACAGCGGCAGAGCTGGGGCGGGCTTTCCATGAAACGACACGTTCATCGAACAATAGACAACTACAATGGCTGTGTCATAGCCAATCCGAGCTGAGATGTGCTGCATAATTCGTTTTTGAAGTGTCTCCCTGTATCTTACCTTTTTTAAATACCTTTCTAAGGGAGCAGTTTTGCGGTGGGCAAAGGACCCTGTCGCTGTCACAAACCGCGGCCTGCGGTGTTTAATGTGGTATTAAATGTTTCAATGTGATAAAGATTTATGGATTAGCATGCCTTTTGTTCGCCGTGGCTCTGATATTGGCTATATGTGTATACTGTTAGAAACAAAAACAGATAATATATAATAATGCTTAAGGAAAACATATTAAAGCGGTTTCATCTACATCATCGACTAATTTCTGTTGAGTAGTTGCAGAGCTGCAGTTATTATTTTGACTGCTGGATGTGATTTATCTAATGATGGTCAGAATTCAGTGAAATCAGTCAACTCGAGCTTATGCAGATGAACACGAGACAATGTTGCAGCAGTAACTGCAAGAGCTTCGGTTCAGCACAGAATACTACTGTTGAAAACTATTTCCTACTGGTTTACTCAATGTGTGAAAAAAGGACATATTTTTCTTGACCGCTGCTTTGATCCAAACATGAGTTACATAAAGACTGTTTTTGTCAATACACTTTTGCACAATATTTCAGCAGATAAATTGCTCGTCGTGTAGATAATGTTTTAACAGGTTTTCAGGATGTTTCGCGCTCCAGCCACTAATGGTGCGTCCTTGTCACAAGTGGAAGCTCCACTTTCGTCATGTGAATAGATTAGTAAATTGTTACCGATGTTGCTGAATAACTGCACCAACGTTTAGTAGCGAGTTAAACATATTCCTCAAAGAGCCGCCTTCAGGTAATTGTGGTATGAAAAAAATGGGCCCAATTGCCGTGACATTGTTCCACAATGCCGTGACTCGGATTCGAACCGAGGTTGCTGCGGCCACAACGCAGAGTACTAACCACTATACGATCACGGCGAGCTACATGGGCGCTGACACCACCGCTTCGCGTGTGCCGTCATCACACAAACAGCACCAAACAGATCAGCGCTAGGTTTGAAATGAACATTTAGAAATAAGGGAATGTGATATTTTGAAAGGATTACAGTATTATCTGTAGCGAGCGGTCCTAAAAGGATACAATTAGGGAATAAGTTTTTTTTTTAACCATAATTCTTTAAGTTAAATAATGGAAACATCTTTTCTGAAAAAATATTAATTTGGATATATAATAGTTCACCTCAGGCAGCACCTACACGTTTCTCAACAAGGAAGTTATTTATATTTCGTATACACGAGCCGTTTTTTGTACAAAGGTAGCAGTGCTAACATTTCGATAGGCTCAACAAAAGAATTGTTAATTATTCCATGAACAGTACGGAAATTCCAATTGACAGTGACATCTAGTGGCCGGACCACATTATTGTTTTTTTTTTTGAGCGGAAGGGGGCGGGGTGCAACACTCCAGCAGTACAGTACAGTACAGTATCCCAGACCAATTTGTCGTCACTCGGGAAAATATGACAGTATCACCTGCATGTTCCGTAAAACAATGTTAAAAAACATAACAACTATGCGGACAAGAACAACCTTGCAACACTCACCGGGAGCAATGGAATAAAAACACATCAAATTGATCAATATGATTATGTCACGTGACGTGAAGTATTACTGCACCAAACTACAGCTGCACTTTCTGCATTTCAGAACACGCGCTGTTTGTCACTTACATGATTATCCTTGTTTTTACAAGTGTAATGATGTCGGAAACTAGTAATAAAACAACGTCTTACCGAACATTTTGTGTCGCACACAGAACAACAGATTGACAGATTAAATTGAAGTCGATCCAGAACTGAGTCCAGCAAAATACTATCTACTGCTCGCTGAAAAACACAAACCGTGTAAGATAAGAAATTTTGCTTTAATTCTGATATTTTTAATTTGGAAAATGAAGCACTCCTTTATAATTCATTCTTAATTTATTAATATTTCCTCTTCTTATGCTGTGCTTTCCCACATGGAATCATTGTGGTTACAAAACCGTATTAGTCATGAACACTAAGCGCAGAAATGACTTAGCGCTGGTTCAGCAGGACGGGAACAGCGCCACTCTATTTCTATTCTATTCTGTTCTTTCCTTGCATTCCTTCCAGTTTAGGTCACGTCTTCCCAGAATCAATTCTTAAGCGTTCCACTACGTTCATAAGAAAGAGAGAGAGTGTAATGATCCCTTCCGTGGTCCATGTAGGTCGCCGTGATCGTATAGTGGTTAGTACTCTGCGTTGTGGCCGCAGCAACCTCGGTTCGAATCCGAGTCACGGCATTGTAGGACAATGCCCCGACAATGGGACGTTTCTTTTGGGGCACCAGGTGGTGTAGTGTGCGTGGCGGACTCGAGGGACCCGGCTGTGAATCCACCTCCTCCTGTAGTTCACCTCAGTGACTGGTTTTTCTTCATAATGAAACCCTGGGCAAGGCGTTTACTCTGAATACGCAGTTGTTTAACTGGGTAAATCACTGCAAGCCGCTTCGGAGAAAGGCGTCAGCTACACGTACAAACGTAAACGTGAGGCGAAGGAGCGGAACTGAGAAGCACCTGGCCGTAACGGTCTCGCGTTGGTGGTGTCGCTCGAGACTTGCTCGCGCACGCCGGGCGCTGCCGGCTCGAGCTGATTGATTCCCGCCCAATTGTTGGTGGAAGAGTAAGAAATAAAGACTGTAATTCGTGTAAGAATTTATTAGAGACGCGTTGCAAACTCATGAGTCCAAAACCGCCATAAAACAAAAAATTCAAAGCAACAGCTGGTGCCGCCCACAGGGAAAGCACCCAAGGTTTTATTATTCGGTACTGAATATTTATAGCAGTATTGAAGCGAACCTGGTCATGGTGTGAGGGGGTGAACTGAGTGCAAGGAGTTCTGTGCATTTTTGCGTTTGTGCCTTTATGAAGTCTTACAAACACTAATCAGATAATTGTTTACAATGTTTCAATCACCTTTGAAAAGACACAAAAAAAAAACGTGAGATACCATTTCACGCTCATTCACAACACGTGCTCTTGTGTAAATGAATACTGTACAAACTAACAAAGTACCTCTGAAAGCCCAAATTGAATGTTTAATGGAAGAGATTTATATCTGTGCTACCTTATGTACTGGAACAAGCTGCAAAATTATTGGTTCCAACTTAAGTTTTAGTAGTAGAATACATGGCAGAGATACACAAAATCAATCCATCCATCCATCCACCCACCCACTTTCAATAATTACTTGTCCTGAGCAGGACTACACAAAATTTGTAAGTAAATTTGTGATTAATCCTTAACTGGTGATTAAGTACATAAATCAATTGATTAAACAATTAATTTAGAAACTTTACAGTCAATTCAGCAAGAGAAACACTATCAAAATAACATTTTCACCACAGGTGCCAACCGTAAAATTCTCCCCAAAGAGAGTATAATGTAATATCACAATCAGTTTAGACTATGGGATGTTTGTAGTGCTGAAAGGAAAGGATTTCACATATCCAAAGTAGAAACTGATTAGAAATGTTGAAGTTATGAGGAATTTTGCTGCATACATTGTAAAAAGTCATCTTCATCAACTTCTTCTGGTTCATTTCTCCTGCTAGCTACGTATCCAGAGGGGGCTTTGGCAGTGCACTGCCGTGTGTTCAATGCTTTTCGAGTGGACGGGCGACGGGCCTCGTCCAGCAACTGGCAGGAGGGGTGTTTGGGGGGGGACTTTTGGTCCACACTCCGAAAAGGCACATCTTCCTGACCCGCTGCTCCCTCAGCACGTGTCATCTTGTGCAGCTCCCAGCGAGCTACCAGCGGCTTTCCGATGCTCTCCTTCCTGGCTTCAGACATCCGCAGTTTGCGACCAGCATCTGTATAATGCAAATCCACCGTGATGACCAAGGGGTCCTGGAGGAAAGACAAAAAAAAAAAAAAAAAGAAAAAAAGTTCAACATCATACATCAAAAGACAGCAAGAATCATGGTGCTGAAGAGTATTGACACATATTCTGAATATCACTGGCTAAGGTTCTAGGATGGGTCCTTTTGCAGCACCCTTGAGCACCAGCATAATGGGAACTGCTCTAATTAAGCACCCAGCTATAAAAACTGCTAAAATGTTGCTTTGGATAAAAGCATTAGCCAAAAAAGTAAAAATCAGTTTGTCACATATATGCACATAAAATTACAGTATATGTTTGCAACTGCTGTAGCTACCTGGAGTTTCTGCAGTCCACAGAGCCTCAGTGTACAGTCTGGATCATCAACAGTCCCTAAAAGCAATGATGCCATGCCATGCGCCCAGTCTTCTCTAGTGCTATTTGAAAAAATATCTTTCAGTACCTGTAAAAAAAAAAAAAAAAAAAAATTTTCAGAACAAATTCTCCATTTACACTCACAAGAAATAAAAACACAAAAATGTATACTTTAAAACATATTAAACATGTTCATGAAAATATAATGTAGCTACTTATAAAAATAAAAACAGCAATATACACAGAATAAAAATACATTCATAATGTATATTTATAAATATGCCCCTGAATCTCCCCGTGTTCTAGTGGGTTTCTTCCCACTGTCCAAAGACACATTTCAGGTGTATAGGTCACTCTGAATTGCCCACAGTGTGTGTGCATTACATTGCTCTGCTATACAGTAAAAGTGTGAACGATGACATGAAGATTAGTGCACTGCATCTGACACTAAATCACTTTGAATAAGGCTCAGTACTACATAATTGTGAGTAGCTTTGGAGAAAATGTAGATGTCTTGCACCGTTGTTGTCCAGAGGCAGGTGAAATCCAAATTCAGTCATTGTAAATGCAAAGAAATGCTTTTTAAGTTGAAGCAGAGGTATCAAAAACTCCTTCCATAGTTGAATTATTTTAACTCGAATGGCCGTATCTCGGAGAGAGTTCATAATTCAGATGTTCATAACAAAATGTACAAGTGTAATAATAGTAATCTTCACACAGAGCACTTAAAAGCAGCTACTCAAGGCATTTTACACTAAAGAAAGAAATATATGGTTTACAACTTCAGACCACAGGAACACAGTATATAAGATCCAAATTAAGATCACGGCACTTAAAAAATTACGACAGAATCCATCCATTATTAATAACGGTCTAGTGGAGCACCGCGATGGTCCAGAGCCTATTCCAGACGCATGAGGCCCAAGGCGAGGTACTCCCTGGACTTGACAGCAGTCCAGGCCAAGTTAATCACAAACATGCAAGCACCTGCATACTCATTGACTCACATATACTAAGAGAAATTTAACATCATCAATTCACCAGAAAGAAATGTTTTTGTACTTTGATAGGAAACCGTAGCACCTGGAGGAAACGGAACACGTGGATAATGTGTGAACTCTGCAGTGACAGAACCAGATTCAAAGTTATGTTGCTACATGTCACTCTACCATACTGCCCAAAAACAACAAAACACAGAATAAAGAGAAATTAATAGTAAGCTAAATGATACGAGACAAAGGGAGAAAAAGAGTATGCAAATGTTTTATGTATAAGTATTGTTTAAATCTGGGTCTTAAGCCTGGCTTTTAAATTATGATATTCTGGAGTTGGTTTTGAATGAGACTGTGTCCATATTTAACATAGGAATTTTTCATATTAGGGGAAAAAAAAAAACACAGTGAACTTTTTGCAGTTATGCAGTGCATTATTTAATTCATTTAAACTAACATTAACAAAGAATTGTATTTATGAGAATTTTCATTATGAGGAGATCTTCATGTGAGAGAAGCCTGTACTACAATGCCTATCGCAATAAAAATTTCAAAAGTATTTTCAATATCTCACCTCTAGAGGTCACCTTCTCCTACAACAGTGGTTCTTATTCTTTTTTATGACATCAGCTCCTTTGGCACTATTGTGAAGCCTATGGACCCCTTCTCAGAATAATGTATTTAAATGCATAAAACAAAACAAATAGGATTAAAAGGGAAACTAATTATATTAATAGTTTGCTAAATATTTCAATATTACCAACATTCAGATAGAGCTAAGCTAAAATAAAGTTCACTGACCCCTCGAAACCTATCAGGTTAAGAACCGCTATTATAAAATAATGTGATGCTTAGTGATCAGATGTGACGACAGGAGAGAACAGCAAGTCACCATTTTGATTCATTTAGAGGTTTTCGTTGCAATTTTCTGTGAGGGCAGTATTTTGTATTTAGGTCTAGCCTTTATGTAATTGCAGTGTATTAGTGTTATCACACAGAGGATTTCAGTCTGCATGACATTTAAGTGCTCGACTGAACAAATATTTCCATTATTGAAGCAATCTGGCATTTTTCCTTAGTGTAGAGGTAATTAACCATTTAAAAGTGAGAGAAAAGACATTTGGAGGCAGAAAAACAATAGAAACCACTTACTGAAGCAATATAATATATAGGCATTAGAATGTTCCAGATGATCAAAAATGTTTGGTTATGCAAACTGAATAACTCAAAATGCAACAACTCCCACAAATGACATTTCAAAAGAAAATAAAGAAACTTCATCAAGGAGCAATTTGGTTAAAGACTCTGAAACCTGACAGCTTTTTCCCCACACACACACACACACACACACACACACACACACACACACACACACACACACACACACACACACACACAGATTGAAACCGCTTGTCCCAAGCGGGGTCGCAGCGAGCCAGAGCCCAGCCTGGCAGCGCATGGCACAGGGCCGGAGGGGGAGGGGGACACACCCAGGACAGGACACCCAATTTGTCGCAGGGCACCCCAAGCAGGACTCGAACCCCAGACCCACCAGACAGCAGGACCCATCCAATCCCCCACCCCAGTTTTTCCAACATCACATTTTTAGTAGTTCTATCTACAATACTAATGTTAGGCAAATGAATGGGTGAAAACCAACAGAATAATGATTTTAAAAAAAAAAAAAAAACTCATTCAGTCATTGCCTGGATTACAAAAAAAACTGAATGAGTAAAATTTTAAAAACAATCTTAAACAACACTCTTGCTTACTTAGCCAGATGTGCTGTATAAAGTGAGTATTAAGGTTTTGTGCTGCATAAAGAAGAAGATGAGAGCTCAACTCACAGGTGTGCTCCTTAGGCTGACCCTGCAGTCAAGGGCTTGGGGCCCCATGGTCCTCACTGTGGCGAAGACAATGACCACATTGGAAAACATTGCTGAGAAGCTCAGCTCCACTTCTGCCCCACAGGAAAAGGTGAGAAGACGGCGCTGAGGCAGCTCTGGTCAAAACATTATTATTACTATTATTATTAGCTGAAGCATTTGTCCAAGGTGATTTACAGAAAGCATGTAAGACAAGTCAGTTACAAAATTAAGAAGCTACCAGCAGTTACAACAGAATATTTCTGGGATTTCCCCTTTACTACACCTTCATAATTCAGTTTAACCAGCATGAAATCTTTACAGCTGTTTGAGTGCTTGAACAATTACTTTATTTTTAATAATGTTAGTGGAGTCATTTAAAAGGGGGAAGTGTAACTAGTGTAGGAAGATGCAGAATCAGTACTCTCTTTGCCCAGTATGGAAAGTTTGTGCTGTATCAATAGGCTGTGAGCTGCAAAAACTGAATAATAAGTTACATATCACTAAGGCATTAGTAGTGTAATTATAGTGCACAGGAACTGAAAGCGTTATTTTTCTCAGTCAGACAAATTCAATGTCAAACTACTTATGGAAAGATACAGAAATTCACATACTACAAAAAAAAAAAAAAAATTACTACAGCTTACTTTTGGACAATCACTACAGTCATTTACTCAAACATAATTAATACACACCATTGCTTGATTTTTCCAATTTCTTTAACATGTTTTGCACAATGAAGCAAGATGTTTCAAATTTGGACACATTTCAGAATGTGCCGACAATAACCATGACAGTTAAATGGATCAGATGCTAAAAGGTTTTCTTCAAGAACTCACCATTGGCTCGTGTCCAGCACACATTTCTCAGGTGTAGTTCTCCAGTGTGCCCTGTTGTCCTGATCGGGTCGGTGAGAGCCCGGGAATCCTTCAGTGTGTGTTTAATCTCCATCACCTGTTTTCCTGCTACCAGCGGATCTCTGCCCAGATCTGTAAGAGAAGCATACAACCAGAAATTTTATTTATTTATTTTTTTTTTTTTAAAAGTACTCTGTCACCACTTTGCTCTCTTTAGCAGGCAAACAACAGCAGGAGCTCAGTGTTATATTAATTTAAAGATCAGTCAGAATGACCACTTATGGTATCACCACTAGAAGCAATATGGAACTTTCTTTGAAACGTACAAGAAAGTGCAGACTGCATGTGCAAACATTGTTGTTCTTTTAGTACATAATGTCATTCTTCTAGTTACCAGAAGGAAAGCAAAATTTCAGAACAGAATTCCTTCATGTATAAAAACTTTGCTGTGCTATTTTTTTCTTAATTCTGATAGAGGGAGTCCATAAACTGTCCCCAACCAATATATTAACCATAACTGTTAGATGAAAAGGACAGGGTGGCACAGTGGGTTGGACCGGGTCCTGCTCTCCAGTGGGTCTGGGGTTCGAATCCCACTTGGGGTGCCTTGCGACGGACTGGCGTCCCATCCGGAGTGTGTCCCCTCCCCCTCCGGCCTTACGCCCTGTGTTGCCGGGTAGGCTCCGGTTCCCCGTGATCCCGTATGGGACAAGCGGTTCTGAAAATGTGCGTGTGTGTGTGTGTGTTAGATGAAAAGTGCTGCACAAGCTACATAACACACTGTTAAAAGTTACCAATATCCACCAAGACATTTACCACATGTAAAAGCAACCTTTGAAAGATTAATTTTAAAAGTACTGACAAACCTCACACAGGGTCTAACCAGGATCTTCTTCATACCTTCGCCCAGTACCACTACGACCATTTTGATATCTAGATTGCTTTAACTGGTAGACAGAGTCCGGGTGTACAGTATGTGCATGGGGCATGTTGCCCTGGCCTGTCTGTGCACTGTTAGACAGGGAGAACAGGGAGGGGATGTTGAGAGTCTAATACAGGAACAGCTGTCCTCAGGTCAACGGCTCTCCGGTTTCTGTTACTTGGAAGTCTACACTGGTATGACCTTCCAGAGAATGAGGTCACATTTGCATGGCTCAGGCTCCCAAAGCTCAATAAAGTTTCCAGAGAGACCAACCAGACAATAAAACAACTGCAGCAAGGACCACAAAGCCATGGAGAGAACAGGGTCACCCTTTGCCTATCTGGAGATAGACAGGACAGTCACATGGCACATCTGCATACAAGCTAATTGGGATAACGCACTTATTCCTGAAAGAAAGCAAACGATTTGTTCTGCATGAATGTTTAGAGACCCAAAGAGGTATATGCACATTAGAATTGACCATGGTCACAAAATTAATCTGCAGAATGCCTTTTACAGCAACTTTTGTCAGACATGGGAGTCCACATGATCTCCTCCGCAGTAAATCATAACGGATAAAATATTAAGTAGTTCCTAAGCGTCTTTATTTTCCTACTGGAAAAAAGGTACTCAACTAACAGGATGTTTAAATACCACAATGCAAAGGAAGACTAGAGATCAAAGGTGATAGCTGGGTCACATAGTAATCATCCTGCCCTGTATCAGATTGCCTGTACTGCAGTAAACCTGGGCAGTGCACTTACCCTCGGACACTCTCTCCAACACACGTGTCACTTTCTCGGGCCACAGGATGTGTCTGTTCAGGTACTTGGTGAAGATGCTGGAGCTCCGTTCCCCATCCTGCACCTCAAAGGCCTCTGCATCTTCGCACCTATGATGCACAGCATGCATGGGGTCACCTCATGGCACCCTTCCCTTAACAATGGCCCTCAGGAGTCTGCTGTGCTGCAGTGCACTACTTACGTGGCATAGCCGTACACTGTGTTACCCAAAGGAGCCAAGGACCTAATCTGGGAAGGCGCGTAGTGCTGATTGTACCTTCAAGAAATACATGTGCCACTGAGTGCTGATTTTTACAATTGCTACCTATTTTATGGTTTTAAGTTTTTTAAAAAAAATATTTAAATAAATTCTAACATTTAAATATACAAAAAAGAACTGGGGTACAATTACACAATATCTGCAGCACATACCACTTCCTGCAGGTGTCGAGCAGGACCACATTGAGAGCAGTGCGTTTCTCCTGCATGCTGTGCATGACCCTCTGCACGTTCACGCAGTTCTGAGGCAAGTATGGCTGCGGTGCGTCAATGGGAACAAGGTAGTTCCTCCCAGAGCACTCATATCCATGGCCAGCGTAGTAAAACAGAGCTGAGGGAAATGTAGATGGAAAACTTCAGTTTACCGCACAGCCTTTCAAGCCTTCTCACATCTGTATGATAAAGTACACGTGTTAAGCCATCAGAACGCTGACAAAGATAAACCTTCGGGTGAGGAGATGAACAGCAGACAGTGTTTATGGTCCAGCTATAGTTAACAACAATTTAAAATCAATTGTTCAAACATCAAACCTGACATCAGGTCTAGATGTTGGAATTTCATTCTGATTTTATACAGTAATCAAAAGTAATGCACAAAAGTAATTTAGAGACCAAACAAACTATATGAATAATACACAAAATCTACAGAAAGAGAAAAGGAGGGAAAAAAAAGAAAAAAAAAAAGGTACTTGGGGGGAAGTTTCAAATCACAATTGCATAATACAGAAATCCCTTTTCCGAGCATTTGCTACAACAAATTATCAGTGTTGATGCATCCTTTGTCTAAATATGCATGCAATTAATTCCAAATTTG
Organism: Scleropages formosus; assembly: GCF_900964775.1. Classification (NCBI taxonomy): domain Eukaryota; kingdom Metazoa; phylum Chordata; class Actinopteri; order Osteoglossiformes; family Osteoglossidae; genus Scleropages; species Scleropages formosus. The sequence continues at coordinate 15,268,337 of NC_041816.1, forward strand.
TTAATCGGATTGCCAGTTGCATAGTTTTCATCTGCATAGCAGAACACTGCCAAGAGCATCTAATCATTTAATTAAAAAGTGCACTCCTGTTATACAGCCCCGCGAAGTCAGTGTAAATACATTACAGAATTTGCTATTCAAATCCAACAAAATTCACACAGTGAAAGCATGAATCATACTGAAAAACAGTCATGCAACGTCCACTTCTCTGTTTACATAATGTGAATGAACACTTTGGACAAGCTGGCTGAAAAAGCAGTGAGGCAAGTTGCTCCCTAAAAAGAAAAGCTGATTGCGATCAGTGATTCCCAAAATCCTGAATGAGGGCAACAGCGAAGCCATGATCAGGTTCCTGTGGACCAGCGCCACAGATCAGATCGCGTTCCTCTCAGTGCACGACCTACTACAACCGCTGCTGAACTGGACACAAGGCTCTCACAACACAGGGTGCCCATTATACTGTACAAGTGCCACAATCATGGGCCACACACACCATTAAGGAAACAATCTGATAGTGTTGCAGTCTTGTAAGGCATATCGTTCACATACACTGAAGCTTTTATTCTACTGAGTACCGTCATATTTAAGTCTTCTTATTTTGAGGAATTTATAAGTTTTAAAAATCATATGATGGGAATAACATGTTCTATGTTCCACTCTGTGATGAGAACTAATGATTGGGAGGAGCACAGACTTGAATTAAGGTGGCAGCACCGGTGCAGTTAAACACCATTTAAAGACCTGCAATAAGTTTAAGAGGTAGCAATTCTGTCAGGCTTTAGACAGAGCTATACATAGCAAGGTATGCAGCTTGTCAAAGTTAAATATCAATGCATCTTCTTTCTGCTACTGATCTTCTATCCAAACCTCACCAAACAATGTCACGCTGGTCCCAGGTCACTGACTCTCCATGTCAGAGACTTTAGAGAGCGGAAACTAAAACATTTTGCATTTTTTTCTAAGAACATATTTCCTGTAAACAAAAGCAAGCACGTCTGTCGTAAGCAGTCATACACCCCCCCCCCCTTTATTGTCAAGGTGCCGACAAGAAACATTTACTCCAGCCTTATACCTAATATGCAATCTAATGAGAGAACTTTAAATGTCAATTTTTCCAGTTATAATTTTATCATTTTTTGTTTAAATTTTGTTACACAATATAAAATAGCACTTTCAAGGGAAGTGGTTTTTGAACTGTATTACATTAAGAGTAGCCAGACGCTTCTCAAACTCACCATACACGCCCCTGTTTAGGAGCTGCAGGAACTTGCTGATGGCAGCCAGCATCTCAGCCTTGGTGAGGTCCAGTAGGGAGACCACCCGGAAGTCGAGCTGCTGCAGGCGACTGGCCAGCTCATGCACATCCATAACAGGGGCCATCAGGTTTGGGAAGTGGGAATAATTCAGGTTGCCAATCAACAGAGCCACTTTGTCTGTTGCTATATATACAAGAGAGCAAGAGGTTACACATATAAATGAGTTGAGTGTTAAGGGTTGGCTAAAAACAAAAAAGTATAGCTGTACTAAAACTAAACTGACATATAGTATACACACATAGTCCTTCATGAATATAAATTTATTCAACAACAAAAATGCTGACACGATTTTTCTTTTTTCTTGAAGTCCCACATAATGTTCAAAGAAATATAATCTTTATTACTTCTTGTCAAACCCTACTCCTGTAGGAGACATTTTCTGACCTGATGCAGAATTTCCAGAGAACAGAAAAAAAAAAAAAAACATACCCGTGAGGCACTTTATTGTGGGTTTGTCCGGAAGCACTATGCAGGAAAGAGAAAATAAAATGTTACATCCAGGCATGTAGGCGTATAAACTAGAGTCAAATAAAATGTGAGGGAAATTTACAGGGCAAGTTGTTCCAAGCTCAATTCTGAAAAGTAAATACAAGGTCAAACCAGTCCATCTCAGTAGTACTTGACATAATATTTCTACACTGAACCCTGTAAAATAAAAATTGAGGATAAACTTGTCAACTAATGTAATGGTTTTGCCTTAAGTCATACAGAGCACACAAAATGTATATTTCCTGATAACATAACTCGGGAAAGTACCTATTACTTTACAGTGAACTGGTAACACTTCCCTTCATTGAGATTTGTGGTTCAAAACATTAAGTGCTTAAAAGCGTGACGTGAAAGACAACAAATACTTCTACTATTCCTGAAAAAGTTGAATACAAAATTCCAAAAATGTATTATGCATTTGGACACATGAAGGAATAAGATAACATTCTGTATTACAGGATTGATTATCACAGTGAAGTTTCTTACCTATGCTAACCTCAGCTGCCTCTGTCCACTTCTCCTCCAGTACATTGGAGACTGCACAAAGGTATGCCCCTTCATGGTCTTTATTTGCATTTTCAATCTATGAGGAACGCACACAGAGATATCAATACAATATTTTCTGTTACATAAGGATGAAGAAAATGACAGGAAAAATAGATGGGAGGAAAAAAATATGAAAATATTCCACATTAGAAGGAAGGACTTCTGTCTGAAGATTATGTGACATTTCATCATTAGCTACTCTACACAATGTATTCCTTCCAGAAATTACTATAGCATGGATCACATCCATGCTTTACTCTCCACAGGTTAGTGATTCTGGTGGCGGTAGCTCAGTAACATTTACATTTATTCATTTAGCTGACGCTTTTCTCCAAAGCAACTTACAATGGTAAGGTTACAATTATTTACCCATTTAGACAGCGGAGTAATTTTACTGGAGCAATTTAAGATAAGTGCCTTGTTCAAGGGTACTGCAGCCAGAGGTGCGGATCAAACCTGCAACCTATGGATCCAAAGGCAGTAGTCCTAACCACTACGCTACCATGCCTGTATTGTGTCCACACAGCTGGACTACCTGCAGTATTTCTTTTGTCTTCCCCTGCAGGGGGTTCCCATTCTGGTACCACTGATAGTGTGGGGCTGGAATTCCAAAGGCAGTACACCGCAGCTGGACAGACTGCCCCAACTGCACTGCCTGGGACAAGGGGTTCACCACAATGTAGGGCTCTCCTCGCCATGCCTCCAGGAGAGCTGACAACAAGGAAAGCATTCAATAGAACCCACAGGATTACTAATGGCTCAACTGTCACGTCTTCATCATTACCGTTTTCTTGACTGAGTCTGTTTTACTGACAATAATCAATATATCTAAATTAATTTAATACTGGGTTACATCTGACTTCTTTGTTCTTGACAGCTTACAATTTTAGATAATTTATACACATTTACATTTAATCATTTAGCAGACACTTTTCTCCAAAGTCACATACATCTCAGCAAAAGTACAATTTGTGCATTACATTAAGAGAAAGAGACACGGCTGCAGACATGTGATTCTTAAGTAACCCTAGTTTGTTACTTTCCACTTGATGCACCGATGTTCATCGCTCGAGTAGGTGCATACATGTATACAGCAGGGTATTCTTACTGGAGGAATTTATTATGTGAACCATAATAAACAATATTTCAAACTCTATACAGTTTTTGAAAAAAATCTAAATACAGATCCTAAGATATGCAATCATATAGAAATGAGAAAAGGTACACCCTTATCTAGGTCAATGCTTTCTGAAATTTTTCTCAGATACTTTTCATCAGAGGTACTTACATACTGTTCCAGCATCGTAGACTTTCACTTTCACCCATTCACTGAATATGCAGTTATTGTGCTGGTCATTCACTCGGCATACATACAATTGTGTATTTTGTGCACTGAAGACAAAATCTGGTTCTGTCGCACCTTGGACCTAAAAAATAATTTTACACTATATGTACTTTCATATCAAACAAAAGTCCTGTGTTAACTAAACTTTGAAACAAATTCAGATTGTTTTTCCAGAGTTATGTATCCAAAATGTTGTATCTTAAAAGTTCTTAACTCACCTCTGTCTGGTCTGACTGGAACCACTGGTATCGTAGGGTACCTGAGCCAACTGCCCGAACACTCAGAGTAACAGTGTAATTTCGGGGAACAGACACAGACACAGGATGCTGCACAATTACAATTTCTGAAAACAGAAGATTAGAAGTTATCATCATCACCCAGGTAAAAAGCATGTGGCACCCATCAACGGTTTCAATTCTGAAAATGATACGCACCACTGATCATGATTTCCCCCACTGGTAAGACTGCCAGGCATCACTGCTACACATCTAGGTGAAAAAAAGCAAACATTATGAAATTTCAACTCAAAAAGTTACAAAAGACGTTGTATGGGTGTTTTGGGAAGAAGTTTAAGAACAAGGGGATTAAGGGGAAAAAAAAAAAAGTTAAATGTATTAATTCCTGACTTTGAAATTTTGTTCTTATTTTGGCAAGTTCAAAATGTCTGATGTTTAACCAAGAGAAATGTTGACCTGAAAGTACAGGAAACAACTCAAGAATTGTATCTTGGACACCACATCAAAACAGCATTTAAGCAATTTTTATGTGAACATTTTGAATACACCAACTCTCAAATAAAATCTGGTGAATTGATTTTCTGAATCGCAGCGGTCTTGGCTGGGTCCCGCTCTCTGGCAGGTTTGGGATTCGAGTCCCGCTTGGGGTGCCTTGCGACGGAGTGGCGTCCCATCCTGGGTGTGTCCTCTCCCCTCCAGCCTTGCGCCCTGTGTTGCTGGGTTAGGTTCCGGTTAAGCACCGGCTCGCTGCGACCCCGCTCGGGTCGGGACAAGCAGCTTCAGCCAATGTGTGTGCGTGAGAGAGAGAGAGAGATTTTCTGAATTCACCCAACCTCACTAGACAAAATGAGGGGGTTGATTTCCCATTACTTCTAACTGAAAGAAGTAGTCTGTAGATGAAAAATGCCTCTTAAAATTAATCAAAATATCAAAGTAAAAGTTATTTTTTATGCCTGACAATGATAACACTAACAGATTTTATAATATCTGTAACAGAAATTATTTCTAGCTTGTCGTCATCGAGTTTCTATAGGAAGCATAAAATAAGGCGTATGGTACACCCTAGATGGAGACGTTCTGATTATCTGGCCCACGGACTTTCACAACATAAACATTACTTGAACACCATTTGAAGAAGCAACTATGGAGTTTTTTCTCTCCTGGGGGAAACCCCACAAAAACAACAAAGGAAAGCTGTGTCTTTTGAATTGTCTTTATCTTTTTTTCATATTTAAGAAAGTTGTTTTAGATTTTCCCTTTTACTCATTTTAAAGTGAGATTTTGAACTTGGGGGATGCTATTACAGCCACCATCTGAAAAGAGTTTATGAACTACACAAGAACATTGCACATTCTGACCAAACTAAACACATAGAAGAAATCCGAGAAAGTCCGTCACCTGATTTAAAGAGTGCACTTCAATAATTTTAACTTTTAATTTTTATGCAGCAGCCCTTACGCTGCTTTGCATTCCAGAAAGAAAACTGTACAGCAACTGCACTGCCCATGGGCTGAAGTGTTTTCTAGGACAACTGGCTTTCTTTTGCTGATCGTACTTATTGCCCATGCTGCTTACACTCCATTGCAGTTGTTCATTTAGCAGATACTTTCCTCCTTTTTTAAGAAGAATTTGCCATCAATGTATTGATTAATTGAACTTCTTATAAATTAACCACCCACTTCTCCCCGATCTCACGAGCACATGATAAATGTGTTTGTTTTAATCATTTTTAGCAACAGTTTGCTTAATAATGGACAAGCCTTTCTATGGCTACTTGTGTAATGTATACCGATTCATATGGTGGAAAGTGATAAATTGACTGCATTCAAGAATCACATGTCTGCATCCAAATCTCCCCTCTTGACGTAATGCACATTTTTTTGGAGAAAAGCATCTGTTAAATTAATAAACGTTAATGTAATTGTAGAAGCAGTCTGTAAAAAAATATGTCAGTAGTAAAGAAATTACATTACATGGTGCTTTTATAAATACTGCAATCCAGAAGGCTGATTGTTAACTACTATGTTGCTATTTTGGATTTGCTTGGATAATATTAGAAGTTAAAAAGCCGGTGCAAAACCGAGTGACATTTTTCATAGAGTGTAAAGATTTTTAAAAAAAAAAAGACAGTTAGCTTCACTCTAATTGATTTGTTTTTCCTGTGCAGCCAATGAATATTCAGCCCCAAAAAAGGCTCAAACACCACCTTTGACCATCTGCTGCAAAGGCTCCAAGTCCTCTAATGCGTGTTATCAGAACCTCTTTGGCTCATCTGACATGATGAGATTCTCCTACAAATAAATAACTTCTCTCTCAAATCCTTGTAATATTTCATCACATAAACAGCATTATCTTCATCGCTGATTTTCAAGCGACTAGGTTTCCGCAATTAAATAAAGAGTGGCAATCCTTTAGTTTAGGGCTTTGGGTCACATCCCATTGTTAGAATAAAGGTAAACCGTGGCACCACTTGAGATCTTTGCTTTTATTTGGGGGGCAAAAAAAAAAAAAAAAAAAAGTGTGAGGGGAAAAAAGTAAAAATCAACCTTACTGTACGGAATGGTACAGTACTGTCTCATCGCTGCTCAGTTTACTGTGCACAAAAACACCACCCTTGTAAATTTATTTACACTGCAAATCTGAATAAATAAATAAATAAATAAATAAATAAATAAATAAATAAATACACAGCAGCTGAGCGGGCCGCACAGAACTGACGACACACTCAGCTCTGGGATGTGAAGCGGGGGAGGAGTTCAAAGGCAGAATCACGCAAAAAATGTTCCAATATCGCGTACATTTTGAGGATGTCAGACATAAAACGTCAACAAGTTCTCAAAACTGTCTGAAACAAACAAGCGAAGTGAAACACGTTTGCGTTACGCGTTAAAAACGGTTGGTTCACAGACTCACTCAGAGTGTGCGGTGTCCGAATTGTTTCCCTCCCCAGCCGCCCTCGCCTCGCTCGTGCTCAGGAGTTCGAGATCGTGTGTTAAAAAAAAACACATACTCAAGGAAAATTGAACGGATTTGTGAATAATCTGACACGGTGAGCAACGTACGAGCAACACGCGGCCCGTGCGTGTCCAACTTCAGAAAGAAAAACCACTCGAACACGAAAGAAAACGATTACATATTAATTTAAATTTAGCAGTGTCCACCACCACAAATTGTCAAATCTATTCCTAAATCGCAGAAAATACACACCCAGGCAAGTCCGCGAGGACCAACTCCCCTCTGTTCCGTCGATAATTTCGATAACGTCTCCCGGTCCTCGGCTCACTCGGTTTTTCTGGACCGTTTGTTTGTTTAATAATTCGCTGCTTTTTTGTACCTGTCGCGGCTCGTCCCCGGTCACTCAAACGACAGTGTGAACGACAAGCCGTTTCCGTATTGAACGCTTAATACCCGTGGCTCTGCACAGGGGAACTCCTTATATTCACATTACGTACCGACCACGACTGCAGCGTCAGTCGGTCCGCTACTGTGTTTCCGCGGTCGTCCCTATTCCTGGTTCGTCCTCCGCCGCACGACACCCTCGCAACCCCTGACTATCTGAGTATCTCCACTCCGGCTCCGTACGTAGGAAAAAACGCATAATTTCCGGAAAGTGTCTGTCATTTCGCAATTACCGTGCAGTGTGGTGTATAAGAGCCCAATTAATGAATACATTTTTAAAGTCTTCAAATTGCTATCAGGTTACTTATTATATTCTGTCCTACTCCACCTGGGCCTGTTTTTTGGACATTAAAACACACTTTCTGACAGCGAAATTAAATGCGTAGCTCACGTTTTCAGTCAATCCGGTGACCAGTTTATTCTTCGGAAATTAATCATCATATCTTTTTTAGAAAAAATGTACTTTGATACTATGTACGACGTGTTCACATTTTAAAATTAAAGTTTAACCACCGTGCCGCGTGCGTGGTTCATATCATAGTCAGAAAAAAAGAGACGAGGCAGCTTGTCATGAGTAACCAAATCGCTGTCATTTAAAGTGAATATACTGACTTAAAGACAGCGTTTTGGTTACATGATACATACACAGGCCTATTTATATATTCATATATTTATATACTACTGTATTCAGTTTTTTTTCTTTTTATTACAGACACAGTGGGAAAAATGAACTGAGCAATGGTTGCTCTGTGGTTCTGGCAACAACTATGCATCTGCTGCCTGAATACTGTATGTTAAAAAAGAAAAAGCAGCCCCCAAGTTAGTCCTATAGTATGTGCCACCATCGATCCTGCGTGCTGTGAATCAACTAAGCATTTACTCTGGAAAAAGTCTTAAAAGTCGTGCGGTGACTGCGATCCAGTCCAGTTCTGAACTGATTTTCATATAGAACTGTGTGAACGGATGATATTAATTTGCTCATATACTTTTTTTAACTAACTTTTTACTTTTTATTGTTTTCTTGTGTTCTACTTTTGGTCTCCCTTGCAGCAGACCGGGCTCTCTAGGCTGGATTTGGAAAATGTGTGCTGGTGCCTATTTGAGGCCTGTCTATAAATAGTGTCCACCATGGTGTGCTAATATCTGAGTGACCATTGCAGCGCTCGCTCTAAAGGACACTCGCCACTCATGAATGGTAAGTTTATTGTCGATTCACTTCAAAAATGAAAGTGCTGTTGTGATTCTGAGCTCAGCTTACACTCACTGTCCATCAACACTGGAAAAGGTTTTTCAAAGTAAGATTGAGTTTAAGTAACACTGCTGTTGTTGCCTGAAAAAAAAACTGAATCTATTTTTATCGCTATTCAGTTGCCGACCATTTCAATGGAAACTAGCTATTTCTGCCTGGCTGATGTTGGTTGTGTGTTCATTGGTGCGCATTAATGACCAAGGGAGTAACAAGTGCAAAAACTGTGTTATTTTGGCTCCTTTGATCTTTAATTGTTTACCTCATTTTCGGTACCCCCCCCCCCCCCTTTTTTTTTTTTTTTTGTTTTTTTACAGCAGCTGACCCTAAACCCAGGAATACAGCTTCTCCGAGACAGATCTTTCAGGAGAATAAAACAAATTGCAAGAAGCACCCACGTTTTGTTTCTTTTGGGAAAACAGATCCGTGTGAGTAACTGTTCGCTGGGGAAAAAATGAGTTCCAGGAGGCCCATGATCCGCTCCTATTCAGGTAATGGGAGATCGGGCTTTCAGAACGGAGAGGAGGTCACGGCGCAGGGCAGCCGAGCCGACGGCCGAGGTTACCTGCACAGTGTCCGGCCTGAGAACAGGTAGAGCCACAGATCACGCCGACGCTCACCGAGGACATTCGTCATTCCTCTAATCACAGGTTTTCAGGACCACTCGCACACATCTACAAAAGGAAGTTGTGCAAGGTTTTCTGATGATTATGCTTCGACCATAGTAACTCCATGGGTCACCTCATGTAATTTTTTTTTTTTTTTTTTGTGCCTTCATGTTCATATTTTGGCTAAAACAATTATTCTAGTAGTTCTGTACAAGTACTCGGTGCTGAAATGCTGCCTTGAACCCTGTGTGTGCACATCTTAGAATTTTTTTAAAAAATAGTCACCAGAATTGTCATGTATTATTTTTCCAACAAAGATGAAGCACAGTGGCATAACTACTGTACATTTTTTATTAACTCCTTTAATTCAGTGATTACATGTCTTTTGAATTCATAAATTTTATCCATTTAATAATATGATAGTATAATACTGAAAATGGAGTATGTATTGCAGATTTTTTGTAAATTTATTTATAAGTCTGTCAGTTTTTTATTTTATTATCCCATATTATCATTTTGAAAGTAAAATAATTAAAATGTTAATATGCGGAAATATATATCATTTTAGCTAGTTTACCTACACTACAGCTTTTCTGCTTGTGATAATACTTGTAATAATACTGCAATGCATCTTGGGGCAAGGAAACCGGGGAACACAACATGGCCGCTCTTCCTTTGTCTGTGTTTCTCTTGCCCTCATTGCTTGTGATGCCCGTAGTCATCTGTGGCCTGTAGGATTGTGGGTGGGCTCAGGTGAAGGGTTCTTTACTCCAACTGTGTTGTCACCTAATACAGTCTCACAGAGCGGGGAAAAAAAAAAGGCAAATGGTACACAGAATGCACGTTGGGCAAAGTGTGTGGCAGCGCTCGCTCTTCTCGAGGTGGTAATGGGTGAGATGCTTCAAGGCAGAGATATAAGAACTGGCCTCAACAAAATGAGGAGCAGTAGTCGTCTAATGGAAAAACAAAATCTCCTGTTGCGCTTCTACTATGTTTGATAGGCTTTTAGTGCTCATTAGTGTTCTTCGTAAAAATGCACATGAATGTTTGTATAAAATTCTATGTACTGTATTGTGCATAGAATTTTTTTTTTTTTTTTTGCTAAGGCATTAACTTATGTCTGTTTTCTTAAATATTTCATATGAACCATGCCAGAAGTGGGCTTACTAGCAGACACTATAATAGCTTTGGAATATGTAAGAAACAAAAGATATTACACCTTTTGAAATAATTGAATAAAACAAGCAATACAAATTACACCTATATTACATGCATTTGTAAGCAGTGTATTTTAAATACAGAAGTATTCTTCTTTTGAAAGTAATACGGTTGTTATTTCAAGAAGCATGTTGCTTACACTGCTACATCCTGCACAGGGGTGCAGGTGAACACTAGGAGCCCACATGATAGCCGTTCATTGAAATTTAATGAGCTTTGTGTCCATGTCTGATGAGCTGCTTCTATCTACCCTTTTTTCGCCTAGCTACTCAAGTCACAGGTATTCTCATTACAAGCCTCTGAGGTAATTTACATGTTTTAATTACGTGTTCAGACTAACAGCTGACTCACACTCAAGTCTTTTTTTTTTTTTTTTTTTTCCCGTTATGGCTTTCTTTTCTTTTTTTATCTTCGTAAGAGAAAAAGTAGCTCTGCATTTTCAATGGTATTTTGTATATCTATACATAGCTTAAATGTGGAATAAGTACATGGGCAATAACGAATCTTAAGGCAGCTACTAGAAGATCGATGGAGCAGAATTAAATTCAAAATTCAGAACATGATCAAAGCATTTTTTCAACACTTGGTTATGTCCTTCAAAATTCATAATGTATTAACCACATGTTTTTCCTCCCTGTAAGCATAAAAATTAGGTGTTATGACAGTGGAATAACAATAAGAATAATTTTTTTGCAGTTGAATATGTTTTCCATCTATGTTACCTAACTTTGGCATTTATTTGTGAATAAAATCTGATTGTACTAATCTGTGAAAACTCAAGGAAACCGTAATTCACTGATAATCCTAAAAATACTGACATTTATAAACATTTATAGCTTTTTTCCTCTGAGAATTGTAATTAAGTTGAACCAGTCTATGTTTCAGGAGTACACTCTGCAGTGTGATGGCACAGTTAACAGAGGAGACCCAACCATCATTTGAGACCACTTTAAAATCCAAGGCAGTATCTGAATCCTGCAATGTGAAGTTCACCTGTGTGGTTACAGGTATATATTCCTATTATATGTGAATGGTGTGTGCTGGTCGAATTCTTAGGAAGGTGTATAATGTCATTTACAAGAGACAGAGAATCTCCATGGAAACATGGAGACATCTCTCTCCTCCAGCCTGTTGGAAAGATAAGTTACCTAATCATGCTTCACCACTGGTCACATAACAGAAAATGGCATTCCTTATTAAGAAATTTCACAAAGAGGAGCATGCCAGAGTACCGATGAGAAGTCTTCAGTCTGCTCCATTCAGAGTTGAAACAGGACTGTGTTTTAGAGCCTTAACACCTGTCTTTGTTTTGTCAGTAATAATGCTACTCTCCAAAAGTTTCTTCTACGAGACGGATGGCCACTGATTGTTCTGTTTACTTCAACAAAGAAAAGATTAAAGGAATTTAGTAAGGATCCATTGAATAAAAGTGCAATCAAACATTTGACATCCAAAGCATTCTATGGATCTTCCAGTGGAAAACCTGTTTCCACAATTAATAAGCAATAACAGTCGTATGTTAAAATGAGATTTGCCTTGCAATACTTACTAACTGTGAATGAAGCTTCCTGAATTTAATTTTTCCTGTACTGTATTACAGCAGACATTGACATCAGCTATAATCTGTGTAGCATATGAGTGGTTGTGAATGCGTATGCATGTGTGGTATCAAATTTATGAAGTTTTTTTTTGTTTGTTTTGATGAAAAGCTAAATTACCATACAAAAAAGGACTCACCTAATGCACGCACGCACACACACACACACACACACACACACACACACACACACACATTGTCTGAACCGCTTGTCCTATACGGGGTCACGGGAAGCCAGAGCCTAACCCGGCAACACAGGGCGGAAGGCTAGAGGGGGAGGGGACACACCCAGGATGGGACACCAGTCCGTCGCAAGGCACCTCAAGGGAGACCCGAACCCCAGACCCACCGGAAGGCTAGAGGGGGAGGGGACACATCCAGGACGGGATGCCAGTCCATCGCAAGGCACTCCAAGTGGGATTCGAACCCCAGACCCACTAGAGACCAGGACCCGGTCCACCCCACTGCGCCACTGCGCCCCCCTCACCTAATGCATCCATTGTTAATTAAATTATGGTAAATTTGTATTTGTCTCAATAATACATTTCTAATTGCCCTGTTATGTCCCTATTAAATTTTCTTTTCACAACAGCATAAAAAAAAAGCAAGGTGTTCAGTTTGCAATTATAGTAGGTAACTTCAGAAGCAAGGCTACCAAAGACATACAAGTCACCAAGTGACTAACAGCAGACCTTGGGCTCCAGGTCCACTGGGTTGAGTCAGAAACAGTATGACCTAAACTGTAACCGCAAAGCAACTGTGGAGAGGAAATAGGGGCTGGTTCATCACATGCTCAGTGATGATGCAATGCTCTGAAACAACAAGGCGTTGTGAGAGCGCTGCCTGTTGAGCCACACCCGAGGTCTCACTTAAATGAAAGAACTGCTTGTTGACTAGCAAAGTTATAAACAAAAGGAAATGATCAAGATAACAGCCGATTTCAGAGTCAAAACTTTTAGAAAAATCTAATTAGTCAGATTGTATTAGTCTATCTGTTTATGTTAATGCATTTTGTCACCCACTACTATTTCTTCATAGGCTACCCAGTACCTGAGTTGACCTGGTATAAAGATGACATGGAGATGGATCGATACTGTGGTCTTCCAAAATATGAAATATTTCGCAATGGGAAAACTCATACACTCCATATTTACAAGTATGTTCCACAAAAGCATCAAATGTTCCTGCTATTGAATTAATATCTTTTAATCTAGAGTTAATATTCCTGTTATGGACATTTTATTGAGATGTCTTGATTCTTTTTCGTAGAATATTTCTGTTGTTATTTCTTTTTATGTTGCTTCCTGTGTATTACAAAAATACCCTTGATGTGTTTCTTGCGTTTTCTGACTTTTGTAGCTGTACTTTGGAGGATGCAGCCATCTACCAGGCTTCAGCCAGGAATAGTAAAGGAATCGTAACCTGCTCTGGGGTCCTGGAAGTGGGCACAATGAATGAGTATCAGATCCACCAAAGGTTCTTTGCCAAACTGAAACAGAAGGCTCAGAACAAGAAGAAAGAGCTGGAGGAAAGTCGGCAGCAAAGTAAGGACAATGTGCAGAGCCCTATAAGCCTGGAACCCTCACAGAGGAAGCTCTTGTCTCCTGGTGAGACCTCTGGTTTAGTGGTGGATAGAGATGGTTTGCTTAAGGCACAGGACAAGGAAACTGTGGCTGAAGCTGGGATTACTGAGGGAGCTCTGGAGAGCACAGAGCCCCCTGAAGGTACTACAGAGCTACCTAATGGGTTCCCGGTCATAAATGAGAATGCCAAACCGCCACTTACATACATCTTTGAGACAGTGGAGGTAGTGACCACCAGGCAAACAAACAAGGGATCGCAGTGCAAAAAGAAGATAAAAATCTCAAATGGAGAGGTGAGTGAAAAAGGCGGCATGTCTGAAGATTCTGGAAATGTGAAGGAAGTAAGCGAGGGGGACGTAAGTCTGACCACTGAGGAAAAGGAGGACTCTATAGAGAAGGAGATGAAGGTTGGCTCTTCTCACCATTCACCCGCAGACAAAGAAAATCAAAAACAAATGGATGAGTCCGATAAGACAACACAATGTGACAGTGTTGCAGGGCTTGAGTC